>NC_133526.1:195631063-195931063 GCF_048544455.1 Silene latifolia
AATACATGGTTTTCGGAATTCAGGGGTCCGAATAAAATTCTCCGGAAATCGCATAGAAAGTTCCTGGGTCAGATAAAGCGGCCACGCAAAATTTGAGCACCAACGGAAGACATTTGGGGGTGCCGGTGTGCCAGAAACCAGCATTCGCCGAAACTCGGATTATCATGAAAAATGCGTTAAAGCTCGTTATTTGAGGCTGAAATCGAACAGGTTAACTCCTGAAATGAGGTAGGACGCGTGATTGAAAAACAAGGAGAAAAAGAAATCGGGTCGATGCGACCTCCCGACAATTTGAAATTGAAGTGTATAATACACGGTTTTCGGGATTCCGGGGGCCCGGAACAAAATTCTCCGGAAATCGCATAGAAAGTTCCTGGGGTCGATAAAGCGGCCACGCAAAATTTGAGCACCAACGGAAGACATTTGGGGTGCGGGGTGGAAGCGCGACATTCGCATTAAGAAACTCGGATTATCGTGAAAAATGCGTTAAAGCTCGTTATTTGAGTCTGAAATCGAACAGGTTAACTCCTGAAATAAGGTAGGATGCGTGATTGAAAAACAGGTAGAAAAAAAACCGGGTCCGATACGACCTCCCCGACAATTTGAAATTGAAGTGTATAATACACGGTTTGAATTTCGGGGTCCGGAAAAAATTCTCCGGAAATCGCATAGAAAGTTCCTGGGGTCAGATAAAGCGGCCACGCAAAATTTGAGCACCAACGGAAGACATTTGGGGGTGCCGGTGTGCCAGAAACAGCATTCGCCGAAACTCGGATTATCGTGAAAAATGCGTTAAAGCTCGTTATTTGAGGCTGAAATCGAACAGGTTAACTCCTGAAATAAGGTAGGATGCGTGATTGAAAAACAGGTAGAAAAAGAAACCGGGTCCGGTACGACCTCCCGAACGGCTGAAATTGAAGTGTAATACATGGTTTTTCGGAATTCCGGGGTCCCGGAACAAAATTCTCCGGAAATCGCATAGAAAGTTCCTGGGGTCAGATAAAGCGGCCACGCAAAATTTGAGCACCAACGGAAGACATTTGGGGGTGCCGGTGTGCCAGAAACCAGTATTCGCCGAAACTCGGATTATCGTGAAAAATGCGTTAAAGCTCGTTATTTGAGTCTGAAATCGAACAGGTTAACTCCTGAAATGAGGTAGGACGCGTGATTGAAAAACAGGGAGAAAAAGAAACCGGGTCCGGTACGACCTCACGACATTTGAAATTGAAGTGTATAATACACGGTTTTCGGGATTCGCGGTCCGGAACAAAATTCTCGGAACTCGCATAGAAAGTTCTGGGGTCGGATAAAGCGGCCACGCAAAATTTGAGCACCAACGGAAGACATTTGGGGTGCCGGCGGTGTGTCGAAACCGGCATTCGCAGGAAACTCGGATTATCGTGAAAAATGCGTTAAAGCTCGTTATTTGAGGCTGAAATCGAACAGGTTAACTCTGAAATGAGGTAGGACGCGTGATTGAAAACAGGAGAAAAAGAAACCGAGTCGTGCGACCTCCGAACATTTGAAATTGAAGTGTATAATACACGGTTTTCGGGATTCGGGGTCCGGAACAAAATTCTCCGGAAATCGCATAGATAGTTCCTGGGGTCAGATAAAGCGGCCACGCAAAATTTGAGCACCAACGGAAGACATTTGGGGGTGCGGTGTGCAGAAACCAACATTCGCGAAACTCGGATTATCGTGAAAAATGCGTTAAAGCTCGTTATTTGAGGCTGAAATCGAACAGGTTAACTCTGAAATGAGGTAGGACGCGTGATTGAAAAACAGGAGAAAAAGAAACCGAGTCGTACGACCTCCCGAGCATTTGAAATTGAAGTGTATAATACACGGTTTTCGGGATCGGGGTCCGGAACAAAATTCTCGGAAATCGCATAGAAAGTTCTGGGGTCAGATAAAGCGGCCACGCAAAATTTGAGCACTAACGGAAGACATTTGGGGGTGCCGGTGTGGCGAGAAACCGCATTCGCCGAAACTCGGATTATCGTGAAAATGCGTTAAAGCTCGTTATTTGAGGCTGAAATCGAACGGGTTAACTCCTGAAATGAGGTAGGACGCGTGATTGAAAAACAGGGAGAAAAAGAAACCGGGTCAGTACGACCTCCCGAACATTTGAGGAAATTGAAGTGTATAATACACGGTTTTTCGGGATTCCGGGGTCCCGGAACAAAATTCTCCAGAAATCGTAGAAAAAGTTCCTGGGGTCAGATAAAGCGGCCACGCAAAATTTGAGCACCAACGGAAGACATTTGGGAGTGCCGGTGTGCCAGAAACCAGCATTCGCCGAAACTCGTATTATCGTGAAAAATGCGTTAAAGCTCGTTATTTGAGGCTGAAATCGAACAGGTTAACTCCTGAAATGAAGTAGGACGCGTGATTGAAAAACAGGGAGAAAAAGAAACCGGGTCCGGTACGACCTCCCGAACGGCTGAAATTGAAGTGTATTATACACGGTTTTTCGGGATTCCGGGGTCTGGGAACAAAATTCTCCGGAAATCGCATAGAAAGTTCCTGGGGTCAGATAAAACGGCCACGCAAAATTTGAGCACCAACGGAAGACATTTGGGGGTGCCGGTGTGCCAGAAACCAGCATTCGCCGAAACTCGGATTATCGTGAAAAATGTGTTAAAGCTCTTTATTTGAGGCTGAAATCGAACAGGTTAACTATTGAAATGAGGTAGGACGCGTGATTGAAAAACAGGGAGAAAAAGAAACCGGGTCCGGTACGACCTCCCGAACGGCTGAAATTGAAGTGTATAATACACGGTTTTTCGGGATTCCGGGGTCCCGGAACAAAATTCTCCGGAAATCGCATAAAAAGTTCCTGGGGTCAGATAAAGCGGCCACGCAAAATTTGAGCACCAACGGAAGACATTTGGGGGTGTCGGTGTGCCAGAAACCATATTCGCCGAAACTCGGATTATCGTGAAAAATGCGTTAAAGCTCGTTATTTGAGGCTGAAATCGAACAGGTTAACTCCTGAAATGAGGTAGGACGCGTGATTGAAAAACAGGGAGAAAAAGAAATCGGGTCCGGTACGACCTCCCGAACGGCTGAAATTGAAATTGTATAATACACGGTTTTTCGGGATTCCGGCGTCCCGGAACAAAATTCTCCGGAAATAGCATAGAAAGTTCCTGGGGTCAGATAAAGCGGCCACGCAAAATTTGAGCAGCAATGGAAGACATTTGGGGGTCCTGGTGTGCCAGAAACCGGTATTCGCCGAAACTCGGATTATCGTGAAAAATGCGTTAAAGCTCGTTATTTGAGGCTGAAATCGAACAGGTTAACTCCTGAAATAAGGTAGGACGCGTGATTGAAAAACAGGGAGAAAAAGAAACCGGTTCCGGTACGACCTCCCGATCGGCTGAAATTGAAGTGTATAATACACGGTTTTTCGGGATTCCGGGGTCCCGGAACAAAATTCTCCGGAAATCACACAGAAAGTTCCTGGGGTCAGATAAAGCGGCCACGCAAAATTTGAGCACCAACGGAAGACATTTGGGGGTGTCGGTGTGCCAGAAACCAGCATTCGCCGAAACTCGGATTATCGTGAAAAATGCGTTAAAGCTCGTTATTTGAGGCTGAAATCGGACACGTTAACTCCTGAAATGAGGTAGGACGCGTGATTGAAAAACTGGGAGAAAAAAAAAACCGGGTCCGGTACGACCTCCCGAACGGCTGAAATTGAAGTGTATAATAAACGGTTTTTCGGGATTCCGGGGTCCCGGAAAAAAATTCTCCGGAAATCGCATAAAAAGTTCCTGGGGTCAGATAAAGCGGCCACGCAAAATTGGAGCACCAACGGAAGACATTTGGGGGTGCCGGTGTGCCAGAAACCAGCATTCGCCGAAACTCGGATTATCGTGAAAAATGCGTTAAAGCTCGTTATTTGAGGCTGAAATCGAACAGGTTAACTCCTGAAATAAGGTAGGATGCGTGATTGAAAAACAGGTAGAAAAAGAAACCGGGTCCGGTACGACCTCCCGAACGGCTGAAATTGAAGTGTATAATACATGGTTTTTCGGAATTCCGGGGTCCCGGAAAAAAATTCTCCGGAAATCGCATAGAAAGTTCCTGGGGTCAGATAAAGCGGCCACGCAAAATTTGAGCACCAACGGAAGACATTTGGGGGTGCCGGTGTGCCAGAAACCAGCATTCGTTGAAACTCGGATTATCGTGAAAATGCGTTAAAGCTCGTTATTTGAGTCTGAAATCGAACAGGTTAACTCCTGAAATGAGGTAGGACGCGTGATTGAAAAACAGGGAGAAAAAGAAACCGGGTCCGGTACGACCTCGAGAACCTTGAAATTGAAGTGTTATAATACACGGTTTTTCGGGATTCCGGGGTCCCGGAACAAAATTCTCCGGAAATCGCATAGAAAGTTCCTGGGGTCAGATAAAGCGGCCACGCAAAATTTGAGCACCAACAGAAGACATTTGGGGGTGCGGTGTGTGCGAAAACCGGCATTCGCAACCGGGATTATCGTGAAAATGCGTTAAAGCTCGTTATTTGAGTCTGAAATCGAACAGGTTAACTCCTGAAATGAGGTAGGACGCGTGATTGAAAAACAGGGAGAAAAAGAAACCGGGTCCGGTACGACCTCCCGAACGGCTGAAATTGAAGTGTATAATACACGGTTTTTCGGGATTCCGGGGTCCCGAACAAAATTCTCCGGAAATCGCATAGAAAGTTCCTAGGGTCAAATAAATAGGCCACGCAAAATTTGAGCACCAATGGAAGACATTTGGGGGTGCCGGTGTGCCAGAAACCGGTATTCGCCGAAACTCGGATTATCGTGAAAAATGCGTTAAAGCTCGTTATTTGAGGCTGTAATCGAACAGGTTAACTCCTGAAATGAGGTAGGACGCGTGATTGAAAAACAGGGAGAAAAAGAAACCGGGTCCGGTACGACCTCCCGAACGGCTGAAATTGAAGTGTATATAATACACGATTTTTTGGGATTCCGGGATCCCGGAACAAAATTCTCCGGAAATCGCATAGAAAGTTCCTGGGGTCGATAAAGCGGCCACGCAAAATTTGAGCACCAACGGAAGACATTTGGGGGTGCCGGTGTGCCAGAAACCATATTCGCCGAAACTCGGATTATCGTGAAAAATGCGTTAAAGCTCGTTATTTGAGGCTGAAATCGAACAGGTTAACTCCTGAAATGAGGTAGGACGCGTGATTGAAAAACAGGGAGAAAAAGAAACCGGGTCCGGTACGACCCCCGAACGGCCGAAATTGAAGTGTATATAAATACACTGTTTTTCGGGATTCCGGGGTCCCGGAACAAAATTCTCCGGAAATTGCATAAAAACTTCCTGGGGTCAGATAAAGCGGCCACGCAAAATTTGAGCACCAACGGAAGACATTTGGGGGTGCCGGTGTGCCAGAAACCGGTATTCGCCGAAACTCGGATTATCGTGAAAAATGCGTTAAAGCTCGTTATTTGAGGCTGAAATCGAACAGTTAACTCCTGAAATGAGGTAGGACGCGTGATTGAAAAACAGGGAGAAAAAGAAACCGGGTCCGGTACGACCTCCCGAACGGCTGAAATTGAATTGTATAATACACGGTTTTTCGGGATTCCGGGGTCCCGGAACAAAATTCTCCGGAAATCGCATAGAAAGTTTCTGGGGTCAGATAAAGCGGCCACGCAAAATTTGAGCAGCAATGGAAGACATTTGGGGGTGCCGGTGTGCCAGAAACCGGTATTCACCGAAACTCGGATTATCGTGAAAAATGCGTTAAAGCTCGTTATTTGAGGCTGAAATCGAACAGGTTAACTCCTGAAATGAGGTAGGACGCGTGATTGAAAAACAGGGAGAAAAAGAACTCGGGTCCGGTACGACCTCCCGACCATTTGAAATTGAAGTGTATAATACACGGTTTTCGGGATTAGGGGTCCCGGAACAAAATTCTCCGGAAATCGCACGAGAAATTCCTGGGGTCAGATAAAGCGGCCACGCAAAATTTGAGCACCAACGGAAGACATTTGGGGGTGCCGGTGTGCCAGAAACCAACATTCGCCGAAACTCGGATTATCGTGAAAAATGCGTTAAAGCTCGTTATTTGAGGCTGAAATCGAACAGGTTAACTCCTGAAATGAGGTAGGACGCGTGATTGAAAAACAGGAAGAAAAAAAACCGGGTCAGTACGACCTCCCGAACGGTGAAATTGAAGTGTATAATACACGGTTTTCGGGATTCGGGGTCCGGAACAAAATTCTCGGAAATCGCATAAAAAGTTCCTGGGGTCAGATAAAGCGGCCACGCAAAATTTGAGCACCAACGGAAGACATTTGGGGGTGCCGGTGTGCCAGAAACCAGCATTCGCCGAAACTCGGATTATCGTGAAAAATGCGTTAAAGCTCGTTATTTGAGGCTGAAATCGAACAGGTTAACTTATGAAATAAGGTAGGATGCGTGATTGAAAAACAGGTAGAAAAAGAAACCGGGTCAGACGACCTCCGAACGATGAAATTGAAGTGTATAATACATGGTTTTTGAATTCGGGGTCCGGGAAAAAATTCTCCGGAAATCGCATAGAAAGTTCTGGGGTCAGATAAAGCGGCCACGCAAAATTTGAGCACCAACGGAAGACATTTGGGGGTGCGGTGTGCGGAAACCGATATTCGCGAAACTCGGATTATCGTGAAAAATGCGTTAAAGCTCGTTATTTGAGTCTGAAATCGAATAGGTTAACTCCTGAAATGAGGTAGGACGCGTGATTGAAAAACAGGGAGAAAAAGAAACCGGGTCCGGTACGACCTCCCGAACGGCTGAAATTGAAGTGTATAAATACACGGTTTTTCGGGATTCCGGGGTCCCCGAACAAAATTCTCCGGAAATCGAATAGAAAGTTCCTAGGGTCAAATAAATAGGCCACGCAAAATTTGAGAACCAATGGAAGACATTTGGGGTGCCGGTGTGCCAGAAACCGGTATTCGCCGAAACTCGGATTATCGTGAAAAATGCGTTAAAACTCGTTATTTGAGGCTGTAATCGAACAGGTTAACTCCTGAAATGAGGTAGGACGCGTGATTGAAAAACAGGGAGAAAAAGAAACCGGGTCCGGTACGACCTCCCGAACGGCTGAAATTGAAGTGTATATAATACACGATTTTTCGGGATTCCGGGATCCCGGAACAAAATTCTCCGGAAATCGCATAGAAAGTTCCTGGGGTCGATAAAGCGGCCACGCAAAATTTGAGCACCACAGAAGACATTTGGGGGTGCCGGTGTGCCAGAAACTATATTCGCCGAAACTCGGATTATCGTGAAAAATGCGTTAAAGCTCGTTATTTGAGGCTGAAATCGAACAGGTTAACTCCTGAAATGAGGTAGGACGCGTGATTGAAAAACAGGGAGAAAAAGAAACCGGGTCCGGTACGACCCCCGAACGGCCGAAATTGAAGTGTATATAATACACGGTTTTTCGGGATTCCGGGGTCCCGGAACAAAATTCTCCGGAAATCGCATAAAAAGTTCCTGGGGTCAGATAAAGCGGCCACGCAAAATTTGAGCACCAACGGAAGACATTTGGGGGGGTGCGGTGTGCCGAAACCCAGTATTCGCGAAACTCGGATTATCGTGAAAAATGCGTTAAAGCTCGTTATTTGAGGCTGAAATCGAAGAGGTTAACTCCTGAAATGAGGTAGGACGCGTGATTGAAAAACAGGGTGAAAAAGAAACCGGGTCCGGGTCCGGTACGACCTCCCGAACGGCTGAAATTGAAATTGTATAATAAACGGTTTTTCGGGATTCCGGGGTCCCGGAACAAAATTCTCCGGAAATCGCATAGAAAGTTCCTGGGGTCAGATAAAGCGGCCACGCAAAATTTGAGCAGCAATGGAAGACATTTGGGGGTGCCGGTGTGCCAGAAACCGGTATTCGCCGAAACTCGGATTATCGTGAAAAATGCGTTAAAGCTCGTTATTTGAGGCTGAAATCGAACAGGTTAACTCCTGAAATGAGGTAGGACGCGTGATTGAAAAACAGGGAGAAAAAGAAACCGGGTCCGGTACGACCTCCCGACCGGCTGAAATTGAAGTGTATAATACACGGTTTTCGGGATTCGGGGTCCCGGAACAAAATTCTCGGAAATCGCACGAGAAAGTTCTGGGGTCAGATAAAGCGGCCACGCAAAATTTGAGCACCAACGGAAGACATTTGGGGGTGCCGGTGTGCCAGAAACCAGCATTCGCCGAAACTCGGATTATCGTAAAAAATGCGTTAAAGCTCGTTATTTGAGGCTGAAATCGAACACGTTAACTCCTGAAATGAGGTAGGACGCGTGATTGAAAAACAGGAGAAAAAAACCGGGTCGGTACGACCTCCCGAACATTTGAAATTGAAGTGTATAATACACGGTTTCGGGATTAGGGGTCCCGGAACAAAATTCTCCGGAAATCGCATAAAAAGTTCTGGGGTCAGATAAAGCGGCCACGCAAAATTTGAGCACCAACGGAAGACATTTGGGGTGCGGTGTGCCAGAAACCAGCATTCGCCGAAACTCGGATTATCGTGAAAAATGCGTTAAAGCTCGTTATTTGAGGCTGAAATCGAACAGGTTAACTCCTGAAATAAGGTAGGATGCGTGATTGAAAAACAGGTAGAAAAAGAAACCGGGTCCGGTACGACCTCCCGAACGGCTGAAATTGAAGTGTATAATACATGGTTTTCCGGAATTCCGGGGTCCCGGAAAAAAATCTCCGGAAATCGCATAGAAAGTTCCTGGGGTCAGATAAAGCGGCCACGCAAAATTTGAGCACCAACGGAAGACATTTGGGGGTGCGGTGTGCGAAACCGTATTCGCGAAACTCGGATTATCATGAAAAATGCGTTAAAGCTCGTTATTTGAGTTTGAAATCGAACAGGTTAACTCCTGAAATGAGGTAGGACGCGTTATTGAAAAACAAGGAGGAAAATAAACCGGGTCCAGACGACCTCCCGAACAATTTGAAATTGAAGTGTATAATACACGGTTTTTCGGGATTCCGGGGTCCCGGAACAAAATTTTCTGGAAATCGCATAGAAAGTTCTTGGGGTCAGATAAAGCGGCCACGCAAAATTTGAGCATCAACGGAAGACATTTGGGGGTGCCGGTGTGCCAGAAACAATCATTTACCGAAACTCGGATTATCGTGAAAAATGCGTTAAAACTCGTTATTTGAGGCTGAAATCGAACAGGTTAACTCCTGAAATGAGGTAGGACGCGTGATTGAAAAACAGGGAGAAAAAGAAACCGGGTCCGGTACGACCTCCCGAACGGCTGAAATTGAAGTGTATAATACACGGTTTTTCGGGATTCCGGGGTCCCGGAACAAAATTCTCCGGAAATCGCATAGAAAGTTCCTGGGGTCAGATAAAGCGGCCACGCAAAATTTGAGCACCAACGGAAGACATTTGGGGGTGCCGGTGTGCCAGAAACCAGCATTCCCTGAAACTCGGATTATCGTGAAAAATGCGTTAAAGCTCGTTATTTGAGTCTGAAATCGAACAGGTTAACTCCTGAAATGAGGTAGGACGCGTGATTGAAAAACAGGGAGAAAAAGAAACGGGTCAGACGACCTCTGAACAGTGAAATTGAAGTGTATAATACACGGTTTTCGGGATTCGGGATCCGGAACAAAATTCTCCGTAAATCGCATAGAAAGTTCCTGGGGTCGATAAAGCGGCCACGCAAAATTTGAGCACCAACGGAAGACATTTGGGGGTGTCGGTGTGCGAGAAACCGACGATTCGCCGAAACTCGGATTATCGTGAAAAATGCGTTAAAGCTCGTTATTTGAGGTGAAATCGAACGGGTTAACTCCTGAAATAAGGTAGGATGCGTGATTGAAAAACAGGTAGAAAAAGAAACCGGGTCGATCGACCTCCCGAACAATTTGAAATTGAAGTGTATAATACATGGTTTTCCGGAATTCCGGGGTCCCGGAAAAAAATTCTCCGGAAATCGCATAGAAAGTTCCTGGGGTCAGATAAAGCGGCCACGCAAAATTTGAGCACCAACGGAAGACATTTGGGGGTGCGGTGTGCGAACCGATATTCGCCGAAACTCGGATTATCATGAAAAATGCGTTAAAGCTCGTTATTTGAGTACGAAATCGAACGGGTTAACTCCTGAAATGAGGTAGGACGCGTTATTGAAAAACAAGGAGGAAAATAAACCGGGTCCGCACGACCTCCCGAACATTTGAAATTGAAGTGTATAATACACGGTTTTCGGGATTCCGGGGTCCCGGAACAAAATTCTCCGGAAATCGCATAGAAAGTTCCTGGGGTCAGATAAAGCGGCCACGCAAAATTTGAGCACCAACGGAAGACATTTGGGGGTGCCGGTGTGCCAGAAACCAGCATTCCCTGAAACTCGGATTATCGTGAAAAATGCGTTAAAGCTCGTTATTTGAGTCTGAAATCGAACAAGTTAACTCCTGAAATGAGGTAGGACGCGTGATTGAAAAACAGGGAGAAAAAGAAACCGGTCCAGACGACCTCTGAACAATTTGAAATTGAAGTGTATAATACACGGTTTTCGGGATTCGGATCCGGAACAAAATTCTCCGTAAATCGCATAGAAAGTTCCTGGGGTCGATAAAGCGGCCACGCAAAATTTGAGCACCAACGGAAGACATTTGGGGGTGCCGGTGTGCCAGAAACCATATTCGCCGAAACTCGGATTATCGTGAAAAATGCGTTAAAGCTCGTTATTTGAGGCTGAAATCGAACAGGTTAACTCCTGAAATGAGGTAGGACGAGTGATTGAAAAACAGGAGAAAAAAAACCGGGTCCGTACGACCTCCCGAAGCGAGAAATTGAAATTGTATAATACACGGTTTCGGGATTCGGCGTCCGGAACAAAATTCTCGGAAATAGCATAGAAAGTTCCTGGGGTCAGATAAAGCGGCCACGCAAAATTTGAGCAGCAATGGAAGACATTTGGGGGTGCCGGTGTGCCAGAAACCGGTATTCGCCGAAACTCGGATTATCGTGAAAAATGCTTTAAAGCTCGTTATTTGAGGTGAAATCGACAGGTTAACTCCTGAAATAAGGTAGGACGGGTGATTGAAAAACAGGGAGAAAAAAAAACCGGGTCCGCACGACCTCCCGACCATTTGAAATTGAAGTGTATAATACACGGTTTCCAGATTCGGGGTCCGGAACAAAATTCTCGGAAATCGCATAGAAAGTTCCTGGGGTGAGATAAAGCGGCCACGCAAAATTTGAGCACCAACGGAAGACATTTGGGGGTGCCGGTGTGCGAAACCAAAGATTTGAAACTCGGATTATCGTGAAAAATGCGTTAAAGCTCGTTATTTGAGGCTGAAATCGAACAGGTTAACTCCTGAAATGAGGTAGGACGCGTGATTGAAAAACAGGGAGAAAAAAAAACCGGGTCGACGACCTCCCGAACATTTGAAATTGAAGTGTATAAATACACGGTTTTTCGGGATTCCGGGGTCCCGGAACAAAATTCTCCTGAAATCGCATAGAAAGTTCATGGGGTCGATAAAGCGGCCACGCAAAATTTGAGCACCAACGGAAGACATTTGGGGGTGCGGTGTGCGAAACCGTGTATTCGCCGAAACTCGATTATCGTGAAAAATTCGTTAAAGCTCGTTATTTGAGGCTGAAATCGAACGGGTTAACTCTGAAATGAGGTAGGACGCGTGATTGAAAAACGGGGAGAAAAAAAAACCGGGTCCCAGACGACCTCCCGAACGGCCGAAATTGAAATTGTATAATACACGGTTTTTCGGGATTCGGCGTCCGGAACAAAATTCTCGGAAATCGCATAGAAAGTTCTTTGGGGTCGATAAAGCGGCCACGTAAAATTTGAGCACCAACGGAAGACATTTGGGGGTGCCGGTGTGCCAGAAACCAGCATTCGCCGAAACACGGATTATCGTGAAAAATGCGTTAAAGCTCGTTATTTGAGGCTGAAATCGAACAGGTTAACTCCTGAAATGAGGTAGGACGCGTGATTGAAAAACAGGGAGAAAAAGAAACCGGGTCCGGTACGACCTCCCGAACGGCTGAAATTGAAGTGTATAATACACGGTTTTTCGGGATTCCGGGGTCCCGGAACAAAATTTTCTGGAAATCGCATAGAAAGTTCTTGGGGTCAGATAAAGCGGCCACGCAAAATTTGAGCATCAACGGAAGACATTTGGGGGTGCCGGTGTGCCAGAAACAATCATTTACCGAAACTCGGATTATCGTGAAAAATTCGTTAAAGCTCGTTATTTGAGGCTGAAATCGAACAGGTTAACTCCTGAAATGAGGTAGGACGCGTGATTGAAAAACAGGGAGAAAAAGAAACCGGGTCCGGTACGACCTCCCGAACGGCTGAAATTGAAATTGTATAATACACGGTTTTTCGGGATTCCGGCGTCCCGGAACAAAATTCTCCGGAAATCGCATAGAAAGTTGCTGGGGTCAGATAAAGCGGCCACGTAAAATTTGAGCACCAACGGAAGACATTTGGGGGTGCCGGTGTGCCAGAAACCAGCATTCGCCGAAACACGGATTATCGTGAAAAATGCGTTAAAGCTCGTTATTTGAGGCTGAAATCGAACAGGTTAACTCCTGAAATGAGGTAGGACGCGTGATTGAAAAACAGGGAGAAAAAGAAACCGGGTCCCAGTCGACCTCCCGAACATTTGAAATTGAAATTGTATAATACACGGTTTTCGGGATTCGGCGTCCGGAACAAAATTCTCGGAAATCGCATAGAAAGTTCTGGGGTCAGATAAAGCGGCCACGTAAAATTTGAGCACCAACGGAAGACATTTGGGGTGCGGTGTGCAGAAACCGAAGATTCGCCGAAATACGGATTATCGTGAAAAATGCGTTAAAGCTCGTTATTTGAGGCTGAAATCGAACAGGTTAACTCCTGAAATGAGGTAGGACGCGTGATTGAAAAACAGGGAGAAAAAGAAACCGGGTCCGGTACGACCTCCCGAACGGCTGAAATTGAAGTGTATAATACACGGTTTTCGGGATTAGGGGTCCCGGAACAAAATTCTCCGGAAATCGCATAAAAAGTTCTGGGGTCAGATAAAGCGGCCACGCAAAATTTGAGCACCAACGGAAGACATTTGGGGGTGCCGGTGTGCCGAAAACCAAGATTCGCGAAACTCGGATTATCGTGAAAAATGCGTTAAAGCTCGTTATTTGAGGCTGAAATCGAACAGGTTAACTCCTGAAATAAGGTAGGATGCGTGATTTAAAAACAGGTAGAAAAAGAAACCGGGTCCGGTACGACCTCCCGAACGGCTGAAATTGAAGTGTATAATACATGGTTTTCCGGAATTCCGGGGTCCCGGAAAAAAATTCTCCGGAAATCGCATAGAAAGTTCCTGGGGTCAGATAAAGCGGCCACGCAAAATTTGAGCACCAACGGAAGACATTTGGGGGTGCCGGTGTGCCAGAAACCATTATTCGCCGAAACTCGGATTATCATGAAAAATGCGTTAAAGCTCGTTATTTGAGTCTGAAATCGAACAGGTTAACTCCTGAAATGAGGTAGGACGCGTTATTGAAAAACAAGGAGGAAAATAAACCGGGTCCGGTACGACCTCCCGAACGGCTGAAATTGAAGTGTATAATACACGGTTTTTCGGGATTCCGGGGTCCCGGAACAAAATTCTCCGGAAATCGCATAGAAAGTTCCTGGGGTCAGATAAAGCGGCCACGCAAAATTTGAGCATCAACGGAAGACATTTGGGGGTGCCGGTGTGCCAGAAACAATCATTTACCGAAACTCGGATTATCGTGAAAAATGCGTTAAAACTCGTTATTTGAGGCTGAAATCGAACAGGTTAACTCCTGAAATGAGGTAGGACGCGTGATTGAAAAACAGGGAGAAAAAGAAACCGGGTCCGGTACGACCTCCCGAACGGCTGAAATTGAAGTGTATAATACACGGTTTTTCGGGATTCCAGGGTTCCGGAACAAAATTCTCCGGAAATCGCATAGAAAGTTCCTGGGGTCAGATAAAGCGGCCACGCAAAATTTGAGCACCAACGGAAGACATTTGGGGGTGCCGGTGTGCTAGAAACCAGCATTCCCTGAAACTCGGATTATCGTGAAAAATGCATTAAAGCTCGTTATTTGAGTCGAAATCGAACGGGTTAACTCCTGAAATGAGGTAGGACGCGTGATTGAAAAACAGGGAGAAAAAGAAACCGGGGTCAGACGACCTCTGAACTAGTGAAATTGAAGTGTATAATACACGGTTTTTCGGGATTCCGGGGTCCGGAACAAAATTCTCCGTAAATCGCATAGAAAGTTCCTGGGGTCGATAAAGCGGCCACGCAAAATTTGAGCACCAACGGAAGACATTTGGGGGTGCGGTGTGCAAAACCGGTGATTCGCCGAAACTCGGATTATCGTGAAAAATTCGTTAAAGCTCGTTATTTGAGGCTGAAATCGAACAGGTTAACTCCTGAAATGAGGTAGGACGCGTGATTGAAAAACGGGAAGAAAAAGAAACCGGTAAGCACGACCTCCCGAACTAGTGAAATTGAAATTGTATAATACACGGTTTTTCGGGATTCCGGCGTCCCGGATCAAAATTCTCCGGAAATCGCATAGAAAGTTGCTGGGGTCAGATAAAGCGGCCACGTAAAATTTGAGCACCAACGGAAGACATTTGGGGTGCGGTGTGCAGAAACCAAAGATTCGCCGAAACACGGATTATCGTGAAAAATGCGTTAAAGCTCGTTATTTGAGGCTGAAATCGAACAGGTTAACTCCTGAAATGAGGTAGGACGCGTGATTGAAAAACAGGGAGAAAAAGAAACCGGGTCCAGACGACCTCCCGAACATTTGAAATTGAAGTGTATAATACACGGTTTTTCGGGATTCCGGGGTCCCGGAACAAAATTTTCTGGAAATCGCATAGAAAGTTCTTGGGGTCAGATAAAGCGGCCACGCAAAATTTGAGCATCAACGGAAGACATTTGGGGGTGTCGGTGTGCAGCGTAAACAATCATTTACCGAAACTCGGATTATCGTGAAAAATGCGTTAAAACTCGTTATTTGAGGCTGAAATCGAACAGGTTAACTCCTGAAATGAGGTAGGACGCGTGATTGAAAAACAGGGAGAAAAAGAAACCGGGTCCGATACGACCTCCCGAACGGCTGAAATTGAAGTGTATAATACACGGTTTTTCGGGATTCCGGGTCCCGGAACAAAATTCTCCGGAAATCGCATAGAAAGTTCCTGGGGTCAGATAAAGCGGCCACGCAAAATTTGAGCACCAACGGAAGACATTTGGGGGTGCCGGTGTGCCAGAAACCAGCATTCGCCGAAACTCGGATTATCGTGAAAAATGCGTTAAAGCTCGTTATTTGAGTCTGAAATCGAACAGGTTAACTCCTGAAATGAGGTAGGACGCGTGATTGAAAAACAGGGAGAAAAAGAAACCGGGTCCGGTACGACCTCCTGAACGGCTGAAATTGAAGTGTATAATACACGGTTTTTCGGGATTCCGGGGTCCGGAACAAAATTCTCCGTAAATCGCATAGAAAGTTCCTGGGGTCGATAAAGCGGCCACGCAAAATTTGAGCACCAACGGAAGACATTTGGGGGTGCCGGTGTGCCAGAAACCGGTATTCGCCGAAACTCGGATTATCGTGAAAAATGCGTTAAAACTCGTTATTTGAGGTGTGAATCGAACAGTTAACTCTGAAATGAGGTAGGACGCGTGATTGAAAAACGGGGAGAAAAAAAACCGGGTCGTGACGACCTCCCGAACAAATTGAAATTGAAGTGTATATAATACACGATTTTTCGGGATTCTGGGATCCCGGAACAAAATTCTCCGGAAATCGCATAGAAAGTTCTGGGGTCAGATAAAGCGGCCACGCAAAATTTGAGCACCACGGAAGACATTTGGGGGTCGGTGTGCGTAAACTATATTCGCCGAAACTCGGATTATCGTGAAAAATGCGTTAAAGCTCGTTATTTGAGGCTGAAATCGAACAGGTTAACTCCTGAAATGAGGTAGGACGCGTGATTGAAAAACGGGGAGAAAAAGAACCGGGTCAGACGACCCCGAACGGCCGAAATTGAAGTGTATATAATACACGGTTTTTCGGGATTCCGGGGTCCCGGAACAAAATTCTCCGGAAATCGCATAAAAAGTTCCTGGGGTCAGATAAAGCGGCCACGCAAAATTTGAGCACCAACGGAAGACATTTGGGGGTGCGGTGTGTTTAAACCGTATTCGCCGAAACTCGGATTATCGTGAAAAATGCGTTAAAGCTCGTTATTTGAGGCTGAAATCGAAGAGGTTAACTCCTGAAATGAGGTAGGACGCGTGATTGAAAAACAGGGAGAAAAAGAAACCGGGTCCGGTCCAGACGACCTCCGAACTATTTGAAATTGAAATTGTATAATAAACGGTTTTTCGGGATTCGGGGTCCGGAACAAAATTCTCGGAAATCGCATAGAAAGTTCCTGGGGTCAGATAAAGCGGCCACGCAAAATTTGAGCACCAACGGAAGACATTTGGGGGTGCCGGTGTGCCAGAAACCAGTATTCGCCGAAACTCGGATTATCGTGAAAAATGCGTTAAAGCTCGTTATTTGAGGCTGAAATCGAACAGGTTAACTCCTGAAATGAGGTAGGACGCGTGATTGAAAAACAGGGAGAAAAAGAACTCGGGTCCGGTACGACCTCCCGACCGGCTGAAATTGAAGTGTATAATACACGGTTTTTCGGGATTCCGGGGTCCCGGAACAAAATTCTCCGGAAATCGCACAGAAAGTTCCTGGGGTCAGATAAAGCGGCCACGCAAAATTTGAGCACCAACGGAAGACATTTGGGGGTGCGGTGTGCAGAAACCAAAGATTCGCCGAAACTCGGATTATCGTGAAAAATGCGTTAAAGCTCGTTATTTGAGGTTGAAATCGAACACGTTAACTCCTGAAATGAGGTAGGACGCGTGATTGAAAAACAGGGAGAAAAAAAAACGGGTCCCAGTACGACCTCGAACGAACGGTGAAATTGAAGTGTATAATACACGGTTTTTCGGGATTACGGGGTCCGGAACAAAATTCTCCGGAAATCGCATAAAAAGTTCGGGGTCGAGATAAAGCGGCCACGCAAAATTTGAGCACCAACGGAAGACATTTGGGGTGCGGTGTGCGAAACCAAAGATTCGCGAAACTCGGATTATCGTGAAAAATGCGTTAAAGCTCGTTATTTGAGGCTGAAATCGAACAGGTTAACTCCTGAAATAAGGTAGGACGCGTGATTGAAAAACAGGTAGAAAAAGAAACCGGGTCCGGTACGACCTCCCGAACAAAAATTTGAAATTGAAGTGTATAATACACGGTTTTCGATTCGGTCCCGGAAAAAAATCTCCGGAAATCGCATAGAAAGTTCCTGGGGTCAGATAAAGCGGCCACGCAAAATTTGAGCACCAACGGAAGACATTTGGGGGTGCCGGTGTGCCAGAAACCAGGATTCGCCGAAACTCGGATTATCATGAAAAATGCGTTAAAGCTCGTTATTTGAGTCTGAAATCGAACAGGTTAACTCCTGAAATGAGGTAGGACGCGTTATTGAAAAACAAGGAGGAAAATAAACCGGGTCCGGTACGACCTCCCGAACGGCTGAAATTGAAGTGTATAATACGCGGTTTTCCGGAATTCCGGGGTCCCGGAAAAAAATTCTCCGGAAATCGCATAGAAAGTTCCTGGGGTCAGATAAAGCGGCCACGCAAAATTTGAGCACCAACGGAAGACATTTGGGGGTGCCGGTGTGCCAGAAACAATCATTTACCGAAACTCGGATTATCGTGAAAAATGCGTTAAAACTCGTTATTTGAGGCTGAAATCGAACAGGTTAACTCCTGAAATGAGGTAGGACGCGTTATTGAAAAACAAGGAGGAAAATAAACCGGGTCCGGTACGACCTCCCGAACGGCTGAAATTGAAGTGTATAATACACGGTTTTTCGGGATTAGGGGTCCGGAACAAAATTCTCCGGAAATCGCATAGAAAGTTCCTGGGGTCGATAAAGCGGCCACGCAAAATTTGAGCACCAACGGAAGACATTTGGGGGTGCCGGTGTGCGAAACCAAAGCATTCCCGAAACTCGGATTATCGTGAAAAATGCGTTAAAGCTCGTTATTTGAGTCTGAAATCGAACAGGTTAACTCCAGAAATGAGGTAGGACGCGTGATTGAAAAACAGGGAGAAAAAGAAACCGGGTCCGGTACGACCTCCCGAACGGCTGAAATTGAAGTGTATAATACACGGTTTTTCGGGATTCCGGGATCCGGAACAAAATTCTCCGTAAATCGCATAGAAAGTTCCTGGGGTCGATAAAGCGGCCACGCAAAATTTGAGCACCAACGGAAGACATTTGGGGGTGTCGGTGTGCCAGAAACCAGCATTCGCCGAAACTCGGATTATCGTGAAAAATGCGTTAAAGCTCGTTATTTGAGGTGAAATCGAACAGTTAACTCCGAAATAAGGTAGGACGCGTGATTGAAAAACGGGGAGAAAAAGAAACCGGTCCCAGACGACCTCGAACTGAAATTGAAGTGTATAATACACGGTTTTTCGGGATTCCGGGTCCGGAACAAAATTCTCCGGAAATCGCATAGAAAGTTCCTGGGGTCGATAAAGCGGCCACGCAAAATTTGAGCACCAACGGAAGACATTTGGGGGTGCTTTGTGTGTGTAAACCGTATTCGCCGAAACTCGGATTATCGTGAAAAATTCGTTAAAGCTCGTTATTTGAGGCTGAAATCGAACGGGTTAACTCCTGAAATGAGGTAGGACGCGTGATTGAAAAACAGGGAGAAAAAGAAACCGGGTCCGGTACGACCTCCCGAACGGCTGAAATTGAAATTGTATAATACACGGTTTTTCGGGATTCCGGCGTCCCGGAACAAAATTCTCCGGAAATCGCATAGAAAGTTGCTGGGGTCAGATAAAGCGGCCACGTAAAATTTGAGCACCAACGGAAGACATTTGGGGGTGCCGGTGTGCCAGAAACCAGCATTCGCGAAACACGGATTATCGTGAAAAATGCGTTAAAGCTCGTTATTTGAGGCTGAAATCGAACAGGTTAACTCCTGAAATGAGGTAGGACGCGTGATTGAAAAACAGGGAGAAAAAGAAACCGGGTCCGGTACGACCTCCCGAACAAATGAAGTTGAAGTGTATAATACACGGTTTTCGGGATTCCGGGGTCCCGGAACAAAATTTTCTGGAAATCGCATAGAAAGTTCTTGGGGTCAGATAAAGCGGCCACGCAAAATTTGAGCATCAACGGAAGACATTTGGGGGTGCCGGTGTGCCAGAAACCATATTCGCCGAAACTCGGATTATCGTGAAAAATGCGTTAAAGCTCGTTATTTGAGGCTGAAATCGAACAGGTTAACTCCTGAAATGAGGTAGGACGCGTGATTGAAAAACAGGGAGAAAAAGAAACCGGTTCCGGTACGACCTCCCGAACGGCTGAAATTGAAGTGTATAATACACGGTTTTTCGGGATTCCGGGGTCCCGGAACAAAATTCTCCGGAAATCGCATAGAAAGTTCCTGGGGTCAGATAAAGCGGCCACGCAAAATTTGAGCACCAACGGAAGACATTTGGGGGTGCCGGTGTGCCAGAAACCAGCATTCCCTAAAACTCGGATTATCGTGAAAAATGCGTTAAAGCTCGTTATTTGAGTCTGAAATCGAACAGGTTAACTCCTGAAATGAGGTAGGACGCGTGATTGAAAAACAGGGAGAAAAAGAAACCGGTCCGACGACCTCTGAACAGTGAAATTGAAGTGTATAATACACGGTTTTTCGGGATTCCGGGGTCCGGAACAAAATTCTCCGTAAATCGCATAGAAAGTTCCTGGGGTCGATAAAGCGGCCACGCAAAATTTGAGCACCAACGGAAAACATTTGGGGGTGCCGGTGTGCCAGAAACCATATTCGCCGAAACTCGGATTATCGTGAAAAATGCGTTAAAACTCGTTATTTGAGGCTGAAATCGAACAGGTTAACTCCTGAAATGAGGTAGGACGAGTGATTGAAAAACAGGAGAAAAAAAGAAACCGGGTCCGTACGACCTCCCGAACGGTTGAAATTGAAATTGTATAATACACGGTTTTTCGGGATTAGGCGTCCGGAACAAAATTCTCGGAAATAGCATAGAAAGTTCCTGGGATCGAGATAAAGCGGCCACGCAAAATTTGAGCAGCAATGGAAGACATTTGGGGGTGCGGTGTGCGTAAACCGTATTCGCGAAACTCGGATTATCGTGAAAAATGCGTTAAAGCTCGTTATTTGAGGCTGAAATCGAACAGGTTAACTCCTGAAATAAGGTAGGACGCGTGATTGAAAAACAGGGAGAAAAAAAAACCGGGTCCGGTACGACCTCCCGACCGGCTGAAATTGAAGTGTATAATACACGGTTTTTCGGGATTCCGGGGTCCCAGAACAAAATTCTCCGAAAATCGCATAGATAGTTCCTGGGGTCAGATAAAGCGGCCACGCAAAATTTGAGCACCAACGGAAGACATTTGGGGGGGTGCGGTGTGTCGAAACCAAAGATTCGTGAAACTCGGATTATCGTGAAAAATGCGTTAAAGCTCGTTATTTGAGGTGAAATCGAACGGTTAACTCTGAAATGAGGTAGGACGCGTGATTGAAAAACAGGAGAAAAAAAAACCGGGTCGACGACCTCCGAACTATTTGAAATTGAAGTGTATAATACACGGTTTTTCGGGATTCCGGGGTCCCGGAACAAAATTCTCCTGAAATCGCATAGAAAGTTCCTGGGGTCGATAAAGCGGCCACGCAAAATTTGAGCACCAACGGAAGACATTTGGGGGTGCCGGTGTGCCAGAAACCGGTATTCGCCGAAACTCGGATTATCGTGAAAAATTCGTTAAAGCTCGTTATTTGAGGCTGAAATCGAACAGGTTAACTCCTGAAATGAGGTAGGACGCGTGATTGAAAAACAGGGAGAAAAAGAAACCGGGTCCGGTATAGACCTTGCAAAACGGGTCAACGGGTCGGGTTCGGGTCGGGCCAATTCGGGTCGGGTCAATTCGGGTTTCTCGTTGAGTTCGGGTTAATTCGGGTCGGGACGGGTCTTTTCGGGTTTCGGGTCTATTTCGGGTTTGTTGTCGGGTCTGTTTCGGGTCAAGCGGGTCGGGTCATTTTGGGTCGGGTCATTTTCGGGTCAATGAATAATAGAGAAATAGTTATTTCAAGTCTTTTCGGTTCAATTAGAGTATTATTTTATCGGGTCATTTTCGGGTTTAGTGGTTCTGGATCGGGTCATTTTCGGGTCGGGCCAGTACGGGTCAAGGAAGCTCGGGTCATGTTCGGGTCGGGTCGGGTCAATTCGGGTTTTCGGGTCACATTCGGGTGATGTAGTTCGGGTCACTTCGGGTCTCGGGTCAGCTTTTTCGGGTCGGGTCAATCGGGTCGGGTTGCTTTTGCCAGGTCTAGTCCGGTACGACCTCCCGAACGGCCGAAATTGAAGTGTATAATACACGGTTTTTCGGGATTCCGGGGTCCCGGAACAAAATTCTCCGGAAATCGCATTGAAAGTTCCTGGGGTCAGATAAAGCGGCCACGCAAAATTTGAGCACCAACGGAAGACATTTGGGGGTGCGGTGTGCGAAACCAAAGATTCGCCGAAACACGGATTATCGTGAAAAATGCGTTAAAGCTCGTTATTTGAGGCTGAAATCGAACAGGTTAACTCTGAAATGAGGTAGGACGCGTGATTGAAAAACAGGAGAAAAAGAAACCGGGTCGTCAGACGACCTCCCGAACTACGAAATTGAAGTGTATAATACACGGTTTTTCGGGATTCTGGGGTCCGGAACAAAATTCTCCGTAAATCGCATAAAACGTTCTGGGGTCGGATAAAGCGGCCACGCAAAATTTGAGCACCAACGGAAGACATTTGGGGGTGCGGTGTGCGAAACCAAAGATTCGCCGAAACTCGAATTATCGTGAAAAATGCGTTAAAGCTCGTTACTTGAGGCTGAAATCGAACAGGTTAACTCCTGAAATGAGGTAGGACGCGTGATTGAAAAACAGGAGAAAAAGAAACCGGCTCGTACGACCTCCCGAACATTTGAAATTGAAGTGTATAATACACGTTTTTCGGGATTCCGGGGTCCCCGAACAAAATTCTCCGGAAATCGCATAGAAAGTTCCTGGGATCAGATAAAGCGGCCACGCAAAATTTGAGCACCAACGGAAGACATTTGGGGTGCCGGTGTGCCAGAAACCAGCATTCGCCGAAACTCGGATTATCGTGAAAAATGCGTTAAAGCTCGTTATTTGAGGCTGAAATCGAACAGGTTAACTCCTGAAATGAGGTAGGACGCGTGATTGAAAAACAGGGAGAAAAAGAAACCGGGTCCGGTACGACCCTCCGAACGGCTGAAATTGAAGTGTATAATACACGGTATTTCGGGATTCCGGGTTCCCGGAACAAAATTTTCCGGAAATCGCATAGAAAGTTCCTGGGGTCAGATAAAGCGGCCACGCAAAATTTGAGCACCAACGGAAGACATTTGGGGGTGCCGGTGTGCCAGAAACCAGCATTCGCCGAAACTCGGATTATCGTGAAAAATGCGTTAAAGCTCGTTATTTGAGGCTGAAATCGAACAGGTTAACTCCTGAAATGAGGTAGGACACGTGATTGAAAAACAGGGAGAAAAAGAAACGGGTCCGGTACGACCTCCCGAACGGCTGAAATTGAAGTGTATAATACACGGTTTTTCGGGATTCCGCGGTCCCGGAACAAAATTCTCCGGAACTCGCATAGAAAGTTCCTGGGGTCAGATAAAGCGGCCACGCAAAATTTGAGCACCAACGGAAGACATTTGGGGGTGCCGGCCGGTGTGCCAGAAACCAGCATTCGCCGAAACTCGGATTATCGTGAAAAATGCGTTAAAGCTCGTTATTTGAGGCTGAAATCGAACAGGTTAACTCCTGAAATGAGGTAGGACGCGTGATTGAAAAACAGGGAGAAAAAGAAACCGAGTCCGGTACGACCTCCCGAACGGCTGAAATTGAAGTGTATAATACACGGTTTTTCGGGATTCCGGGGTCCCGGAACAAAATTCTCCGGAAATCGCATAGATAGTTCCTGGGGTCAGATAAAGCGGCCACGCAAAATTTGAGCACCAACGGAAGACATTTGGGGGTGCCGGTGTGCCAGAAACCAGCATTCGCCGAAACTCGGATTATCGTGAAAAATGCGTTAAAGCTCGTAACAGTTTAACTTCTGAAATGAGGTAGGACGCGTGATTGAAAAACAGGGTGAAAAAAAACCGGGTCCGGTACGACCTCCCGAACGGCTGAAATTGAAGTGTATAATACACGGTTTTTCGGGATTACCGGGTCCCGGAACAAAATTCCCCAGAAATCGCATAAAAAGTTCCTGGGGTCAAATAAAGCGGCCACGCAAAATTTGAGCAGAACGGAAGACATTTGGGGGTGCGGTGTGCCGAAACCAAAGATTCGCGAAACTCGGATTATCGTGAAAAATGCGTTAAAGCTCGTTATTTGAGGTGAAATCGAAACAGGTTAACTCCTGAAATAAGGTAGGATGCGTGATTTAAAAACAGGTAGAAAAAGAAACCGGGTCCGGTACGACCTCCCGAACGGCTGAAATTGAAGTGTATAATACATTGTTTTCCGGAATTCCGGGGTCCCGGAAAAAAATTCTCCGGAAATCGCATAAAAAGTTCCTGGGGTCAGATAAAGCGGCCACGCAAAATTTGAGCACCAACGGAAGACATTTGGGGGGGTGTCTTTTAAACCAAAGATTCGACGAAACTCGGATTATCGTGAAAAATGCGTTAAAGCTCGTTATTTGAGGCTGAAATCGAACAGGTTAACTCCTGAAATAAGGTAGGACGCGTGATTGAAAAACAGGGAGAAAAAGAAACCGGGTCCGGTACGACCTTCCGAACGGCTGAAATTGAAGTGTATAATACACGGTTTTTCGGGATTCCGGGGTCCCGGAACAAAATTCTCCGGAAATCGCATAAAAAGTTCCTGGGGTCAGATAAAGCGGCCACGCAAAATTTGAGCACCAACGGAAGACATTTGGGGGTGCGGTGTGCGAAACCAAAGATTCGCCGAAACTCGGATTATCGTGAAAAATGCGTTAAAGCTCGTTATTTGAGGCTGAAATCGAACAGGTTAACTCCTGAAATAAGGTAGGATGCGTGATTTAAAAACAGGTAGAAAAAGAAACCGGGTCCGGTACGACCTCCCGAACATTTTTGAAATTGAAGTGTATAATACATGGTTTTCCGGATTCGGGGTCCCGGAAAAAATTCTCCGGAAATCGCATAGAAAGTTCCTGGGGTCGATAAAGCGGCCACGCAAAATTTGAGCACCAACGGAAGACATTTGGGGGTGCGGTGTTTAGAAACCATTATTCGCCGAAACTCGGATTATCATGAAAAATGCGTTAAAGCTCGTTATTTGAGTCTGAAATCGAACAGGTTAACTCCTGAAATGAGGTAGGACGCGTTATTGAAAAACAAGGAGGAAAATAAACCGGGTCCGGTACGACCTCCCGAATTTGAAATTGAAGTGTATAATACACGGTTTTCGGGATTCCGGTCCCGAACAAAATTTTCTCGGAAATCGCATAGAAAGTTCTTGGGGTCAGATAAAGCGGCCACGCAAAATTTGAGCATCAACGGAAGACATTTGGGGGTGCCGGTGTGCAAGAAACAATCATTTACCGAAACTCGGATTATCGTGAAAAATGCGTTAAAACTCGTTATTTGAGGCTGAAATCGAACAGGTTAACTCTGAAATGAGGTAGGACGCGTGATTGAAAAACGGGAGAAAAAGAAACCGGGTCCAGTACGACCTCCCGAACAGTTGAAATTGAAGTGTATAATACACGGTTTTTCGGGATTCCGGGGTCCCGGAACAAAATTCTCCGGAAATCGCATAGAAAGTTCCTGGGGTCGATAAAGCGGCCACGCAAAATTTGAGCACCAACGGAAGACATTTGGGGTGCGGTGTGCAGCTTAAACCAAAGCATTCCACGAAACTCGGATTATCGTGAAAAATGCATTAAAGCTCGTTATTTGAGTCTCGAAATCGAACAAGGTTAACTCCTGAAATGAGGTAGGACGCGTGATTGAAAAACAGGAGAAAAAGAAACGGGTCCAGACGACCTCCTGAACGGCTGAAATTGAAGTGTATAATACACGGTTTTTCGGGATTCCGGGGTCCGGAACAAAATTCTCCGTAAATCGCATAGAAAGTTCCTGGGGTCGATAAAGCGGCCACGCAAAATTTGAGCACCAACGGAAGACATTTGGGGGATCCGGTGTGCCAGAAACCGGTATTCTCCGAAACTCGGATTATCGTGAAAAATTCGTTAAAGCTCGTTATTTGAGGCTGAAATCGAACAGGTTAACTCCTGAAATGAGGTAGGACGCGTGATTGAAAAACAGGGAGAAAAAGAAACCGGGTCCGACGACCTCCGAACGGGTGAAATTGAAATTGTATAATACACGGTTTTCGGGATTCGGCGTCCGGAACAAAATTCTCCGGAAATCGCATAGAAAGTTCTGGGGTCAGATAAAGCGGCCACGCAAAATTTGAGCACCAACGGAAGACATTTGGGGTGCGGTGATGAAACCAAAGATTCGCCGAAACACGGATTATCGTGAAAAATGCGTTAAAGCTCGTTATTTGAGGCTGAAATCGAACAGGTTAACTCCTGAAATGAGGTAGGACGCGTGATTGAAAAACAGGGAGAAAAAGAAACCGGGTCCGGTACGACCTTCCGAACGGCTGAAATTGAAGTGTATAATACACGGTTTTTCGGGATTCCGGGGTCCCGGAACAAAATTCTCCGGAAATCGCATAGAAAGTTCTTGGGGTCAGATAAAGCGGCCACGCAAAATTTGAGCATCAACGGAAGACATTTGGGGGTGCCGGTGTGCCAGAAACAAGCATTTACCGAAACTCGGATTATCGTGAAAAATGCGTTAAAACTCGTTATTTGAGGCTGAAATCGAACAGGTTAACTCCTGAAATGAGGTAGGACGCGTGATTGAAAAACAGGGAGAAAAAGAAACCGGGTCCGGTACGACCTCCCGAACGGTTGAAATTGAAGTGTATAATACACGGTTTTTCGGGATTCCGGGGTCCCGGAACAAAATTCTCGGAAATCGCATAGGATGTTCCTGGGGTCAGATAAAGCGGCCACGCAAAATTTGAGCACCAACGGAAGACATTTGGGGTGCGGTGTGCGTAAACCAAAGACATTCCCCGAAACTCGGATTATCGTGAAAATGCGTTAAAGCTCGTTATTTGAGTCGAAATCGAAGGTTAACTCCTGAAATGAGGTAGGACGCGTGATTGAAAAACAGGGAGAAAAAGAAACCGGGTCCTAAGACGACCTCCGAACTACCGAAATTGAAGTGTATAATACACGGTTTTTCGGGATTCCGGGGTCCGGAACAAAATTCTCCGTAAATCGCATAGAAAGTTCCTGGGGTCGATAAAGCGGCCACGCAAAATTTGAGCACCAACGGAAGACATTTGGGGGTGCCGGTGTGCCAGAAACCATATTCGCCGAAACTCGGATTATCATGAAAAATGCGTTAAAACTCGTTATTTGAGGCTGAAATCGAACAGGTTAACTCCTGAAATGAGGTAGGACGAGTGATTGAAAAACAGGGAGAAAAAGAAACCGGGTCCGGTACGACCTCCCGAACGGTTGAAATTGAAATTGTATAATACACGGTTTTTCGGGATTCCGGCGTCCCGGAACAAAATTCTCCGGAAATAGCATAGAAAGTTCCTGGGGTCAGATAAAGCGGCCACGCAAAATTTGAGCAGCAATGGAAGACATTTGGGGGTGCCGGTGTGCCAGAAACCGGTATTCGCCGAAACTCGGATTATCGTGAAAAATGCGTTAAAGCTCGTTATTTGAGGCTGAAATCGAACAGGTTAACTCCTGAAATAAGGTAGGACGCGTGATTGAAAAACAGGGAGAAAAAAAAACCGGGTCCCACGACCTCCCGACCAGTACGAAATTGAAGTGTATAATACACGGTTTTCGGGATTCGGGTTCCCGGAACAAAATTCTCCGGAAATCGCATAGAAAGTTCCTGGGGTCGAATAAAGCGGCCACGCAAAATTTGAGCACCAACGGAAGACATTTGGGGGTGCGGTGTGTCGAAACCAAAGATTCGCTGAAACTCGGATTATCGTGAAAAATGCGTTAAAGCTCGTTATTTGAGGCTGAAATCGAACAGGTTAACTCCTGAAATGAGGTAGGACGCGTGATTGAAAAACAGGGAGAAAAAAAAACCGGTCCCAGACGACCTCCCGAACTACGAAATTGAAGTGTATAATACACGGTTTTTCGGGATTCTGGGGTCCGGAACAAAATTCTCCTGAAATCGCATAGAAAGTTCCTGGGGTCGATAAAGCGGCCACGCAAAATTTGAGCACCAACGGAAAACATTTGGGGGTGCGGTGTGTGCGTAAACCGGTATTCGCCGAAACTCGGATTATCGTGAAAAATTCGTTAAAGCTCGTTATTTGAGGCTGAAATCGAACAGGTTAACTCCTGAAATGAGGTAGGACGCGTGATTGAAAAACAGGGAGAAAAAGAAACCGGGTCGACGACCTCCGAACGGCCGAAATTGAAGTGTATAATACACGGTTTTTCGGGATTCGGGGGTCCTGGAACAAAATTCTCCGAAATCGCATTGAAAGTTCCTGGGGTCGATAAAGCGGCCACGCAAAATTTGAGCACCAACGGAAGACATTTGGGGTGCGGTGTGCGAAACCAAAGATTCGCCGAAACACGGATTATCGTGAAAAATGCGTTAAAGCTCGTTATTTGAGGCTGAAATCGAACAGGTTAACTCCTGAAATGAGGTAGGACGCGTGATTGAAAAACAGGGAGAAAAAGAAACCGGGTCCGGTGTAACACCCCGTATTTTATTAAGTTGGATAAAATTCTTTTAATTGCTATTTTGAATTTAATTACATCATTTAACGATTTATATATATATGCTTAGCTAATTAATTAATTTCATCATAATTCGATACGTTAATTTTAATAATCATTAATAAGTTTATTTAAAGTTAGTTTGAGTTTATTGGAATTAGTTCGAGTTTATTTACTTAATAATTTCCGTTTCTTTGCGAGTCCTTATGAAAGTTGTTTTAAGTGAACCCGAGATGGATTTTGGGAACAAAACCGTCCAATTAGCTATTTTGAGCTTATTTCACTAAATTAGCAATTTTTGTTAATATCCGTTAGTTTTGTAAAAATCGCTAAAAATTCCGATTCAAGCTGATATTGTATTATTTACGTTAACTAGCTGAGTTTATTTTATTTTATTTTCACTCATTAAATTTATTTATTATTGATTCCGTTTTATTACTGAAACTTTTACTTAAATCGGTTAAATTTAACTCAAACGGTTTTAATAACGATCGAAGTTTCTTAACGATTTAAGAAACGACGTATAATAAATAGCAAAGCTAGCAGTGTCTTTGTCTCATTTATAATCAACGCACGCCTGTTTTCTTCTTCTTCCTTCTTTTTCCTTCCTTTTCGATCGTTCTTTGAAATTTGATCGTTAATCGACGCGGTGCTTCGTTCCTTATCCGTTTTCAACTATTTTTGTTCCATAGCGCTCCTTTCGTCGTTCTCGTCAATCCGTTGTAAGTAAAATTCATTTTCGTTATGTATTTTTACAAACCCAATTTATATTTTTAGCTTTGTTTATTATAAGACGGTTGTATGTACTAAAATAGACGGTCTGGTAGAATATTTGTTAGTCATAAATGATTAGTTCAATCGGAAAAAGGTAATAATGATAGGTTACTCAGTATTACTTGTTAAATATGTGTATTTTGAAAGCTGGTTAGTCTGTTTTATAGTTGAGACGGTGTATAATTATATATATAGGGATCATTATGGATGTTAATTAGTCAGTTGTATAGTTGAGACGGTGTATACTGATATGTGGAGATGATTGAGACGGTGTATACTGACCTCTAGGGATCATTTGGGATGCTAGCTAGTAAGTGGTATATTTGAGACGGTTTTATACAAGTTTTATTTATCCATTTTGAGAAAAGTTAGTACCTTTGGATTCATGGTGAAGTGGGTGATTATGTTGGGTAATTTAATTGGGTGAATACTATCATTTTAATGCTTAAAATTTCGTCTTAAGACGGTCACAAATGAGCTTCTTTAATAGTGAAAATGGGTTTTGTCGAGCAGTTTTAGCGGGCTGTTTTGACGGGTTTCTTTATGTTATTTTGAACCAACCTCTTTGCTAACGTCTCAAGTACATGATCATGTTGGGTTTGGGTCTTTTGTTTGGGTGGTATCCGTCGTGGTTTGGCCTAGGAAACCGTCCTAAGACGGCTGGACAGTAGGGTGTAGCCTGGCCGTGGCCTACTGCAGCCTGGCCGTGGCCTGCTGTAGCCTGGCAGCAGCCTAGCAGTAGCTAGCTGTGGCCTGGCTGTGGCCTGGCCGTGGCCTGGCTAAGTCGCGAGTTTGGGCCGTATCTATAAATTGTTTTGACGTTAGTTTGGTTTATTTAAAATATAATTAAATTAATTTCCGTCTCATATTTTATATAAAGATAATTCGTTAATATCGTCCTTTCACATAATTATTTTAGGTGACTCATTTGTGGTTGAAGATGAAGAGTAATTTTGGGGTTTTAGAAGCTTTCTCAAGTTTATTGCTTGTCTCTTTGCTAGCTTAAGGTAACTATTCCGAGTTACTCGACGAATAAATGTCACATTAGTAGTTAATGTGTGCCTGTTGATTGTTAAGTGTTTAAGTGATTGATAATGATTTACTTTCATTTCTCACATGATAGAAATTGGAAATAGCAAAATGAATTTTATAGTGATAATTGTAATGTTTTGTTGATTGTGCCGAAAACTGAGCCTTAGTCCCTTTGACTGATGCGATGTCAGTTAATTGAGTGATTGGTCACCGCAATTTAACCCGCACTGTCCGCAGGCTGGGGTTGCGGGTAAAAATTCGGTTGAATGAATTAGATAATCGGCTTTTTTTTCTTGTTTTAGGCCATTTATTATATCTTAGGTTCACATGTATAGTTGATTGTATTTAATAGTATCTTATATTGTAGAAATGGCCCTAGTTTCCCCTGAAGCCTTTAATATGATTACTATTGTTAGAATTAGAAATTAGTATTGAATTCTTATTGAGGAACTGTTGGGATTGTATATCTTTGTAAATAGACATTTATATAGCTTTCACATGATAGAATGTTAGAATTTATGTTGGTAAGTAGGACTTTTTGCCCTCTTAAGGTTAAGTGGGTGTCTTACTTGACTTGTGTGGTGAGTCTTGTGTGGTGTGGGCTAAAGTATTCAAGCTGGGACTAGCTGTGACTAGGTCCTAGGTGAGTATTTCGGCCTTCATCATAGATAGGTCTTTATAGTCTCTGACGAGTATATGTTCACTGCTTGATAGCCTTTGTGTTCCTGACTAGTGGATGTTTATCCAAGTTGGGGCATGACCTCAGGTACTAATTTTGATAGTATGGGGTCAGCTTAAGCACTAGCCGACCCTTCGGTGGTGTCCTTAGGGTACTCACTTCACTTTGTTTTTAAAAAAAAGTTGTGAGTCTTGGGTGCGGTGGTGTGTATCCGCATGTCTAGGTCTGCGCAGATTTTAGGCTAGGGTTGTGTTGTCTCTTGGCCATGTTTTCTTAATAGTAACCGCTGAGCCAAGATACCGGTTTGATTACCTTCCCTACCTCGTGGTATAGACTTGAGTTACAAAGTGACTATTGACCGTACTAAGAACTTATGTCTGTCTTTGATATATTGCCCTTTCTTGTATGGTGATTCTATGAATCATAGAAGGTGAGATGCAAGCCGGCTATGGTTGATAGAGTTTGGATTCCTGGATGTTATGTGATTCACATGATAGTGTAGTATGAGTCGGTCTAGTATTCACATGCTAGGACTATGTGGCGTTATATTGTTGTTCACATGATAAGCACGATTGCCTTAGCATCTATATGCTAAGGCAGTGTGTGATTCGTATTCATATTCTTATATTTACATGTTATATTAATTATGACATTTCGTGGTTGGGAGAACTCGGAGTTACTCCCCATCGATCGTGGCTTTCGTATTTGTATAAAATGCGAATGACAGGTGTAGGTGATGCATATATGGGGTACATGGACGAGCTAGCGAGCAAAGTAACCTTGGGACCTAGACTGGTTTTATTTCATTGTGACCTTAAACCCTTTTTATGTCACATACATTTTAGGGACATATGTCTCCCTTTTCTATTTTGGGTTTGTATCATTACATTTTCTTATCGTTAGCTATGGCATATAAAGTAGTTCGTTAGCATTGCAGGTTTTGGCACCCGCCTCTTGGAAATGTTGTGATTGGTTTAGAAAATTTTTGAAATTACAGGTTTTTGGCTAGTTGAACCAATTACAAACATATCCTACCAGTTTTTCTGTAGAATTTACGTGTTTACTTTTCCGCAATAAATGAGGGTGTCACAGTTGGTATCAGAGCATATTTGCTCCCGACGCACGTTTGTGCACCCCAATATAAATAACTTGACCTTAAAATAATAAACTTGAGAGATGGGTAAGATGGGTAGATTTAGGACCTTATGTTGTAGTCTCTTTGTGTTTGCTCTTTGTTAGGTACTAACCTGTTTGTTGATTGTCATTTAATAATTGTTGCGTTCTTGGATCAATGACCGTGAGCTTATCTATAGCTAATGGAGTTATTACCCTTATTATAAAAAAAAAATTTGAACTAAAGTTTTTGAAAATCTTTTAATGTTTTTCACTGGTTTTAACGTCAATTAGTGTTAAAGCTTGTTATTGGAGACGTCTGATAATTAGTTTTATCATTTGTTGGTGTAAAAATGTATTTTTATGTCTTTGAATTGGAATATTGATGTTCTTGAGTGATCGCCAAGAGTATCTCCGTTCCATTGAAAGGACACTTATATTTTACGAAGATCAAGATTTAGTGCCTTTTGCTGAGGATTGAAGATTTGTTCAACCTTTGAAGAATGCTTTTTCTTCCTCGATGATGTTCCTTATTCTTTGTGTATCTTGCCTTACTCTTTACCTCTTGGTGCCTATCCTTCTTTTAAACTCTCTTTTCTTCTTCCTTGGAAGTTACATTTGTATCCTCCCAACTTGCCCTTTCACCCTTGCTAATCCTCCCTTAACGCCTTTTAAATAGTTTTCTTTCTTTTGTGGGGTGTTAACCTTGGTTGGATAATTTGGCTTGTGGAGTTGTTTCTGGTTGACCTATAACCCCGGTTTTGAGAAGTTGTGATATTGAAAGGACTTAGGTAGTGTGGTGAGACGTACTTGGGGTTCTTATACCTAACCCCTTGGTAATGTGAGTATAAGGGATAGGTGGAATTATGTGTGTCAAGTGTGAGTTGCATTGGTTACTATGGTTATGGAACATGGCATTGTTGTTTATGTTTGGGATACTAGTGCTTAGTACTTGACTTAAAATGGATGAAACTGAATGGTGGGTTTGAGGATATAGGATTGACTAGGTAAGTCGAGTTGTGATTGGCTTCCATAATCACTTTGGATATGAGGGTTTGATAATGTATAAGTTATCGTGGGAGAAATGTTAAATGTGGGATTATTAGTTGGTTTTAGTGAGTGATATTGATTACTACTTAGGTATGGTATGAGAGTTCTTGAGTTGAGAGAGACTTAGTATTGAGAAGAATTTGTTAACCCTATAGTTTTATAGACCTTGAGGTCGCATTGAGTACTTGAGATAATGGGATGATGTCGTAGCTGAGTGTAGTTGAGTGTAGTTCCGCTTTTGGGAATCCTTGATAAGTAAAAGGATAGAGAAACTTGAGATCCTATTGATTTTTCAGATTTTGGGATTGATATGATACTACCTTGTTTTGAAATGAGAGCCTTGTGGAATATTAGAGAAACCTTCTCTTGGAGTTTAGAGCTTGGTATTGGGATTCTTGATTGAAGGTTTACCTTTTTGGAGGAATCCATAGTTGACACTAGTTGGATACGAATATAGCTTTGTTGGAAGCCTTGACCTTAGGCTTGTGAAAGTTGTTTCTGGATGTTTGAGGATTTGGAGCGATGAGATCACACTTATAATGGAGTAGCCTGTTTCAGGGAATAGATTAGGATGAGGTAACATAAGCGATTGAGGAAACCCTTGGGAGTGATGTGGTTATGAGTTTTGTTGTTAGGAAGTTTTCGGAACCGTTTTGAGTTATGTTGTTGTTTGAGATAAGAGTGTATGGCGTTTCCTTGTTGTCTAAATTCCCTTTCTCCTCGATCATAAGCGTTACCGTTCATACCTCCTTTCCTCGCTTCATCTTGATCCTCCTTTAAGTTTGACACTCGTATCTTGTGAAACTCTATCTTTGACATCCTTGTAATTTTGACTTCAATTTTTTGCCCTATGAAAGTCATTATAGCTCTCTTGTTGGTTAAGTTTGAGCTCTCTTAACATACTTTATTTTTATGCTATCTAAGTTACTTTCCTTTTTGTACAACTTCTAAACTTTCAAGCTACCAGTTTTGATTCATTTTTAAAAGTTTATGTCACTTCTGCAAACCTAACCTATTTTAAAGATTTGAAAATGAAAATTCGATTTAATTCTCTAATTGTTCTTTGAGTATAGACTTCTTTATCATGGTTTTGAGTTGTTAAACCTGAGATTTTTGTAAATTTTATCCAATTTCTTTTAACCTTGATCTATTTATGACTTCTTTGTCAAAGTTTAATATTATATTTCCGGAATTTAACTCCCCTTTTAGTTTAAAGGTGAAACCTTTATTTCTACTTTGGCTTTTTGCAAAAGAAAATTTGAGTAGATTACCTTTCTCTTATTTTGATTTTAACGTTGATCGGATGTTAGAACTAGTTATTGGAAGCGTTTGATAACTTGTTCTACGATTGTCGGCGAATGGTTTTTGTTTTAAATTTGTCTTTGACTTGGAAGGTTAGCGTTCTTGTGTGCACGACAAGGGCAATTTCGTTCCATGAATGAGACTTATACATTTGAAAACTTTTCATTAATGTTTTTGAAGGTATTTTGATTTTTGATTTATACAAATGATTTGCCTTTTGACTTATCTTTGATTTGGAATGTGATGTTCTTGAATACGTAACGAGAACACTTCCGTTCCTCTGATGAGAGTCTGGTTCTGTCGGAAAATTTTAGTTGAAGTTCTTGAAAGAATTTCGATTCTTACGATAAATAACCTTTAAAAATGTTTTGGTTACCGATTCCAATTCCAGTTTTATTTTTATAACCTTTCATTTATACTTTCAAGTTTCGAGGACGAAACTTTTTAAAAGATGGGGTGATTGTAACACCCCGTATTTTATTAAGTTGGATAAAATTCTTTTAATTGCTATTTTGAATTTAATTACATCATTTAACGATTTATATATATATGCTTAGCTAATTAATTAATTTCATCATAATTCGATACGTTAATTTTAATAATCATTAATAAGTTTATTTAAAGTTAGTTTGAGTTTATTGGAATTAGTTCGAGTTTATTTACTTAATAATTTCCGTTTCTTTGCGAGTCCTTATGAAAGTTGTTTTAAGTGAACCCGAGATGGATTTTGGGAACAAAACCGTCCAATTAGCTATTTTGAGCTTATTTCACTAAATTAGCAATTTTTGTTAATATCCGTTAGTTTTGTAAAAATCGCTAAAAATTCCGATTCAAGCTGATATTGTATTATTTACGTTAACTAGCTGAGTTTATTTTATTTTATTTTCACTCATTAAATTTATTTATTATTGATTCCGTTTTATTACTGAAACTTTTACTTAAATCGGTTAAATTTAACTCGAAACGATTTTAATAACGATCGAAGTTTCTTAACGATTTAAGAAACGACGTATAATAAATAGCAAGGCTAGCAATTTCATTGTCTCATTTATAAACAACGCACGCCTGTTTTCTTCTTCTTCCTTCTTTTTCCTTCCTTTTCGTACTGTTCTTTGAAATTTGATCTGTTAATCGACGTCGGTGCTTCGTTCCTTATCCGTTTTCAACTATTTTTGTTCCATAGCGCTCCTTTCGTCGTTCTCGTCAATCCGTTGTAAGTAAAATTCATTTTCGTTATGTATTTTTACAAACCCAATTTATATTTTTAGCTTTGTTTATTATAAGACGGTTGTATGTACTAAAATAGACGGTCTGGTAGAATATTTGTTAGTCATAAATGATTAGTTCAATCGGAAAAAGGTAATAATGATAGGTTACTCAGTATTACTTGTTAAATATGTGTATTTTGAAAGCTGGTTAGTCTGTTTTATAGTTGAGACGGTGTATAATTATATATATAGGGATCATTATGGATGTTAATTAGTCAGTTGTATAGTTGAGACGGTGTATACTGATATGTGGAGATGATTGAGACGGTGTATACTGACCTCTAGGGATCATTTGGGATGCTAGCTAGTAAGTGGTATATTTGAGACGGTTTTATACAAGTTTTATTTATCCATTTTGAGAAAAGTTAGTACCTTTGGATTCATGGTGAAGTGGGTGATTATGTTGGGTAATTTAATTGGGTGAATACTATCATTTTAATGCTTAAAATTTCGTCTTAAGACGGTCACAAATGAGCTTCTTTAATAGTGAAAATGGGTTTGTCGAGCAGTTTTAGCGGGCTGTTTTGACGGGTTTCTTTATGTTATTTTGAACCAACCTCTTTGCTAACGTCTCAAGTACATGATCATGTTGGGTTTGGGTCTTTTGTTTGGGTGGTATCCGTCGTGGTTTGGCCTAGGAAACCGTCCTAAGACGGCTGGACAGTAGGGTGTAGCCTGGCCGTGGCCTACTGCAGCCTGGCCGTGGCCTGCTGTAGCCTGGCAGCAGCCTAGCAGTAGCTAGCTGTGGCCTGGCTGTGGCCTGGCCGTGGCCTGGCTAAGTCGCGAGTTTGGGCCGTATCTATAAATTGTTTTGACGTTAGTTTGGTTTATTTAAAATATAATTAAATTAATTTCCGTCTCATATTTTATATAAAGATAATTCGTTAATATCGTCCTTTCACATAATTATTTTAGGTGACTCATTTGTGGTTGAAGATGAAGAGTAATTTTGGGGTTTTAGAAGCTTTCTCAAGTTTATTGCTTGTCTCTTTGCTAGCTTAAGGTAACTATTCCGAGTTACTCGACGAATAAATGTCACATTAGTAGTTAATGTGTGCCTGTTGATTGTTAAGTGTTTAAGTGATTGATAATGATTTACTTTCATTTCTCACATGATAGAAATTGGAAATAGCAAAATGAATTTTATAGTGATAATTGTAATGTTTTGTTGATTGTGCCGAAAACTGAGCCTTAGTCCCTTTGACTGATGCGATGTCAGTTAATTGAGTGATTGGTCAGCCGCAATTTAACCCGTACCTGTCGCAGGGCTGGGGTTGCGGGTAAAAATTCGGTTGAATGAATTAGATAATCGGCCTTTTTTTCTTGTTTTAGGCCATTTATTATATCTTAGGTTCACATGTATAGTTGATTGTATTTAATAGTATCTTATATTGTAGAAATGGCCCTAGTTTCCCCTGAAGCCTTTAATATGATTACTATTGTTAGAATTAGAAATTAGTATTGAATTCTTATTGAGGAACTGTTGGGATTGTATGCTGTAAATAGACATTTATATAGCTTTCACATGATAGAATGTTAGAATTTATGTTGGTAAGTAGGACTTTTTGCCCTCTTAAGGTTAAGTGGGTGTCTTACTTGACTTGTGTGGTGAGTCTTGTGTGGTGTGGGCTAAAGTATTCAAGCCGGGACTAGCTGGGACTAGGTCCTAGGTGAGTATTTCGGCCTTCATCATAGATAGGTCTTTATAGTCTCTGACGAGTATATGTTCACTGCTTGATAGCCTTTGTGTTCCTGACTAGTGGATGTTTATCCAAGTTGGGGCATGACCTCAGGTACTAATTTTGATAGTATGGGGTCAGCTTAAGCACTAGCCGACCCTTCGGTGGTGTCCTTAGGGTACTCACTTCACTTTGTTTTTAAAAAAAAGTTGTGAGTCTTGGGTGCGGTGGTGTGTATCCGCATGTCTAGGTCTGCGCAGATTTTAGGCTAGGGTTGTGTTGTCTCTTGGCCATGTTTTCTTAATAGTAACCGCTGAGCCAAGATACCGGTTCGATTACCTTCCCTACCTCGTGGTATAGACTTGAGTTACAAAGTGACTATTGACCGTACTAAGAACTTATGTCTGTCTTTGATATATTGCCCTTTCTTGTATGGTGATTCTATGAATCATAGAAGGTGAGATGCAAGCCGGCTATGGTTGATAGAGTTTGGATTCCTGGATGTTATGTGATTCACATGATAGTGTAGTATGAGTCGGTCTAGTATTCACATGCTAGGACTATGTGGCGTTATATTGTTGTTCACATGATAAGCACGATTGCCTTAGCATCTATATGCTAAGGCAGTGTGTGATTCGTATTCATATTCTTATATTTACATGTTATATTAATTATGACATTTCGTGGCTGGGAGAACTCGGAGTTACTCCCCACTGACTGTGGCTTTCGTATTTGTATAAAATGCGAATGACAGGTAGGTGATGCATATATGGGGTACATGGACGAGCTAGCGAGCAAAGTAACCTTGGGACCTAGACTGGTTTTATTTCATTGTGACCTTAAACCCTTTTTATGTCACATACATTTTAGGGACATATGTCTCCCTTTTCTATTTTGGGTTTGTATCATTACATTTTCTTATCGTTAGCTATGGCATATAAAGTAGTTCGTTAGCATTGCAGGTTTTGGCACCCGCCTCTTGGAAATGTTGTGATTGGTTTAGAAAATTTTTGAAATTACAGGTTTTTGGCTAGTTGAACCAATTACAAACATATCCTACCAGTTTTTCTGTAGAATTTACGTGTTTACTTTTCCGCAATAAATGAGGGTGTCACATCCGGTACGACCTCCCGAACGGCTGAAATTGAAGTGTATAATACACGGTTTTTCGGGATTCCGGGGTCCCGGAACAAAATTCTCCAGAAATGGCATAAAACGTTCCTGGGGTCAGATAAAGCGGCCACGCAAAATTTGAGCACCAACGAAAGACATTTGGGGGTGCCGGTGTGCCAGAAACCAGCATTCGCCGAAACTCGAATTATCGTGAAAAATGCGTTAAAGCTCGTTACTTGAGGCTGAAATCGAACAGGTTAACTCCTGAAATGAGGTAGGACGCGTGATTGAAAAACAGGGAGAAAAAGAAACCGGCTCCGGTACGACCTCCCGAACGGCTGAAATTGAAGTGTATAATACACGTTTTTTCGGGATTCCGGGGTCCCCGAACAAAATTCTCCGGAAATCGCATAGAAAGTTCCTGGGATCAGATAAAGAGGCCACGCAAAATTTGAGCACCAACGGAAGACATTTGGGGTGCGGTGTGCGGAAACCAAAGATTCGCCGAAACTCGGATTATCGTGAAAAATGCGTTAAAGCTCGTTATTTGAGGCTGAAATCGAACAGGTTAACTCCTGAAATGAGGTAGGACGCGTGATTGAAAAACAGGGAGAAAAAGAAACCGGGTCCGGTACGACCCTCCGAACGGCTGAAATTGAAGTGTATAATACACGGTATTTCGGGATTCCGGGTTCCCGGAACAAAATTTTCCGAAAATCGCATAGAAAGTTCCTGGGGTCAGATAAAGCGGCCACGCAAAATTTGAGCACCAACGGAAGACATTTGGGGTGCGGTGTGCGAAACCAAAGATTCGCCTAAAAACTCGGATTATCGTGAAAATGCGTTAAAGCTCGTTATTTGAGGTTGAAATCGAACAGGTTAACTCCTGAAATGAGGTAGGACACGTAATTGAAAAACAGGGAGAAAAAGAAACGGGTCAGACGACCTCCCGAACGGTGAAATTGAAGTGTATAATACACGGTTTTTCGGGATTCGCGGTCCGGAACAAAATTCTCGGAACTCGCATAGAAAGTTCCTGGGGTCGATAAAGCGGCCACGCAAAATTTGAGCACCAACGGAAGACATTTGGGGGTGCCGGCGGTGTGCGAAACCAAAGATTCGCCGAAACTCGGATTATCGTGAAAAATGCGTTAAAGCTCGTTATTTGAGGTGAAATCGAACGGGTTAACTCTGAAATGAGGTAGGACGCGTGATTGAAAAACAGGGAGAAAAAGAAACCGAGTCAGTACGACCTCCCGAACGGTGAAATTGAAGTGTATAATACACACGGTTTTTTGAATTCGGGGTCCGGAACAAAATTCTCCGGAAATCGCATAGATAGTTCCCTGGGGTCGATAAAGCGGCCACGCAAAATTTGAGCACCAACGGAAGACATTTGGGGTGTGCGGTGTGCGTAAACCAAAGATTCGCCGAAACTCGGATTATCGTGAAAATGCGTTAAAGCTCGAAATGATTTAACTTCGAAATGAGGTAGGACGCGTGATTGAAAAACAGGTGAAAAAGAAACCGAGTCCAGACGACCTCGAACTTTGAAATTGAAGTGTATAATACACGGTTTTTGGGATTAGGGTCCCGGAAAAAAATTCCTTAAATCGCATAAAAGTTCCTGGGGTCAAATAAAGCGCCACGCAAAATTTGAGCACCAACGGAAGACATTTGGGGGTGCGGTGTGCGAAACCAAAGATTCGAAACTCCTCGGATTATCGTGAAAAATGCGTTAAAGCTCGTTATTTGAGGCTGAAATCGAACAGGTTAACTCCTGGAATGAGGTAGGAAGCGTGATTGAAAAACAGGGAGAAAAATAAACCGGGTCCGGTACGACCTCCCGAACGGCTGAAATTGAAGTGTATAATACACGGTTTTTCGGGATTACGGGGTCCCGGAACAAAATTCTCCGGAAATCGCATAGAAAGTTCCTGGGGTCAGATAAAGCGGCCACGCAAAATTTGAGCACCAACGGAAGACATTTGGGGGTGCGGTGTGCGTAAACCCAGTATTCGCGAAACTCGGATTATCGTGAAAAATGTGTTAAAGCTCGTTATTTGAGGTGAAATCGAGCAGTTAACTCTGAAATGAGGTAGGACGCGTGATTGAAAAACAGGGAGAAAAGAAACCGGGTCCGTGACGACCTCCCGAACAGTGAAATTGAAGTGTATAATACACGGTTTTTCGGGATTCCGGGGTCCCGGAACAAAATTCTCCGGAAATCGAATAGAAAGTTCCTGGGGTCAGATAAAGCGGCCACGCAAAATTTGAGCACCAACAGAAGACATTTGGGGGTGCCGGTGTGCCAGAAACTAGCATTCGCCGAAACTTGGATTATCGTGAAAAATGCGTTAAAGCTCGTTATTTGAGGCTAAAATGGAACAGGTTAACTCCTGAAATGAGGTAGGACGCGTGATTGAAAAACAGGGAGAAAAAGAAACCGGGTCCGGTACGACCTCCCGAACAATTTGAAATTGAAGTGTATAATACACGGTTTTTCGGGATTCCGGGGTCCCGGAACAAAATTCTCCGGAAATCGCATAGAAAGTTCCTGGGGTCAGATAAATCATGCACTTTCATTTGTAGACTTGATCTTTATCAGTGTTTCCGGTCTCTCTTTTTTTCGGTACTATTGAATTAGTGGAGAGTTGTCCTAAAAGAAATGTGTCAAAATGTGTGAGAGATGACATTTCTGAACTGAAGATGAAAATTTTGCCTGCGTCAATTGTTGGTCGTGTTCTGATTTTTTTAGTGCTGACGGAGGATCATGTGGCTTGAAGAGCTCTCTCGAACATATGAGCAAGGGCTCAGTTCCCGCGGAAGGATCCAGTCCCTCGACTAATCACTCATTTATTAATAGAAACACAAATTGGGGTGATCGAAGATCTCTGTGATAATGTTACAGTCCTTGCAGTATTGTTTCTTTGTTCTATGGCGGAGGCCTGGAGGATATATCTAAAGTATGAAGATGAGCACAATGTTTACATGGAAAAAAAAACCTTACAAAAAAGGGGCATTCCGAGAATTGAACTCGGGACCTCTCGCACCCTAAGCGAGAATCATACCACTAGACCAAATGCCCAACTGTTGCTGGAAATTTTCAGCAATAAATATTTTAATGGGATTATAAGCTGCGTGCGGATGAAGTAGCCAGTCTGTATTATGCCTATTTTCTTCTTTTTACAAGTGCTTGACATTCCAACAGCAAGGTCCTTTTTGAGTTGTGTGATTAAACCATGGAAAAGGGTTAAATGAGCTAATTGACATTTTAATAATCATAAATTCTCATTTAAGATGGATAAATAATTGTTTTATCCAAAAACTCATAATAACACTTAAATGCTCCCTTTTGTGACACGATGTTCCATGACTCCGAGTAGCCTTAAATTAATTCAATGAGGTACAATTACGGACTTGTTGAGTCATTGACACAACTCTAAATAACGTTGAATGATCTCATTTCGTAAATTTATTCACTCGGTATGATTTAATATAAGATTTTAAAAATATAAACAATTCGTAATAAGTATAATCTAATTCCCTCGCCTTGTTTCCCACTTTGGCGGAGTTAGAAATTCTCGTGCTCTTTTTCACTCGATTCAACCCAAAACTTAACATATCAAACAAACGCCGTTAGTGGTCTAAACCAAAGTTATCTGGATCTAAATAATGATAGTGAAAAAGATTCAAAAACCAAGCTCAAATTCCGCATATCTCCACCAGAAATTGTCGAAGCATAGAGTTTCATACTAGAGAGTTGAATGCGAGTTTTGTTCGGACGCAGATCAGATTCAGGTCAAATACTTTGTGTTCACGTACGAATCGGTTAGCGTGTTTAGGACAGGCTAGCAACTTAGCAAATAGCAAGTTAAATAAAACAAGTTAAAAGAACAAGACGACCTAAAAATTTTAGGTGAATAACCCAGCAACGTTGTCGTATGATTCTTGAAATCCCCAATTCCTAGGGTTCTACAATTTCCGACATGCAAACAATTAATTAATAAACCGTTAATCTACAATAAATTAAACTCAAATTATAATTACCATGGACCAACCTACTTGCACCGTTCTTCAAATTTCGCGCCAAATTACGCTTCTTGTCACCTATCGAACTGTTTTCGGCCAATTAGGGTTTCAAAATTTGGGGATTTTGTGAATTCATTGAATCGGAGAGAACAAGTTATCACTCGAATTCGCGCTCAAGAAAACCCTAATTCTCCGGCGAGTGATAGTTGGTTTAGAGGTTTATGGAAGAAATGGAAGTGGAAACCATTGATTGAAGGTTTTTTTGGAAAGTAGCTTACTAATTGGTCAATTATGGCTAATAATGTTAGTAGTTCGGTTTCTGAAACTCAATTTTCCAATAGCGGGATTCGAACCTCGGCCGCAGACGATTAATGTAGCGTATAGTGAATTTTTGACTAAAATTAGTAATGATCAAGTTGAAAAAGTTATAATTAATGGTGCTAATATGTTGTTTAAGTTGAGGAGTGATGAGAAAACTACTGAAGTGAGTAACATTCAGGGTTTCGAAACAATGTCGTTGATTTCGGGTTTGTTGCCAACTAAGAGGGTAGTCTATAGTACCTTATGAGAAGATGTTTGATAATGGGGTTAATTTCGGGTCCCCTGAGAAGCGGTCTGGCGGGTTTTTGATTTCTGCCATGGTACATTGCTGCTGTACCTCTGCGTACCGATTGATTTAGTTTTTTTTTTTTTTTTTATATTGTTGAACCATGCGTAATTATGATTATTTTGGCTTTGCAGAGGACTTTGTTCTATATTATAGTTGTATATTATCTTGGTATGACACTTCGGTAACACCTTAACTCGAAAATATTAATACATCAGCTGTAGATGTGGTTATTTTGACCTTTAACGTGGATTGACCGTCCTTAATATATGCAGAGGACAATGGCTCGGCTTGATACAAATGAATCACAAAGCTCTAATGGTGCAAAAGACAGAGGAAGAACTGTTACCTTTGCAGATGTGGCAGGTGTCGATGAGGCCAAAGAGGAATTGGAAGAAATTGTTGTATGTGTTTGAATTATAAAATGAAACTGTTTTTGTATGAAAAAAATGTGGAAATAATGAAATATCATTTTTGTATATTGGGCAGGAATTCTTGAGGAACCCGGACAACTACATACGACTTGGTGCTCGATCTCCTCGTGGTGTTTTACTGGTGAGTCATTCACTGAGAGTATTATATTCCGCTGTCACTAATGACCTTTATCGTATTGTTATTGTATAGTCCCATTGTAAGAGGGAAGCTTGTAACGACATACATTGTTGTGTTAAATAAATTATCATACGTGATACTTATGATATTCAATAAGTGGCTTTTGTTATCTGAAGGCTAATTTATGCAAATGCTTCTTTTTTTTTTTTTTGGTCTAAACCATCCGGTAATCCGAACCACATTGGGCCGACTAATCCGAATTTCGGGGCGTGTCCAAGGATTACGGTATTTAAACCCCTCCCAATCGCAGTTGTGGGGGATCGATCCGCAGACCTCCCTACCAAGCGCAGCCCCATGCTACCACTGCGCCAACCAACGATTGGTTATGCAAATGCTTCTTAAAAACCATCTATTTCATCGCTATTTGTAACAAATTGCACTTGCATTCATTGTTCTGTTATATAATTATCATCAGACAGTCCGACACTACGTGATATAATATGCAATAACTGGCTTTTGTGATCTGATAATCTGATGGCTGGTTAATGCAAATCTTTCTTAGATATTACTCCGTATCTATTTCATCACTGTATGTAAAAGCAATTTGGATAGTAGACTGTAGACTTTTATGAGTCTCAAAATCCATGTTTATAGATGTAGCTCCATTTGGCAAGGCATTTCAGGTATCTTATTAGATGGTATCAAAGTATTTTTTGCGTAGAATACGTAGAAAAGTGAAAAAGATGGTATCCAAGTATTTTTCAAGAGCTCTAAAAAACACTCATAGGAGTACCAACATAAAAGTGTGACATAAACTCCCTAACACTACTATGAGAATACGTAGAATAGTCTTTTGCCCAGCCTTCACCGGCCATTGTGCTCTTTACATCCTTTCCCCTGATTATATTGGCTATAAAGCGCAAATTTTTCAACTGCACTTTGGAATTATTATCTTTAGACATTGACAGCAGCCTGCACAGAAAAAAAAAACGGTGCGAAAATATCAAGTTCCGCCGTCTTCAGATTGACCATCTCCAGAACAACGAAGATCAGATTATATGCCGTATTATCTTTTTGACATTGACAGCAGCCTGCACAGAACAGAAGGTCCGAAAATTGTTGCAGTTTCCGTCTCTTCAGTTTGATCATCTCAGCGGCTTGTAGATAACACCAAACATTAGATTTTTGTGAATTCTAATAGTATCATTATTTACTGACAAATGCTCGCATCTATGGAAATTTCAGTCTCATATGTTGATTAATTAATCATAGAGTTTCATTTCCGATCTGAAGATGAAAATTTGTCCGCATCTATCGTTGTTTGTGTTATGTTCTTTTTCGAGCTGACAGCAGATCCAATGTCGACTTATCATTCACTCATTCGTAGAAATTGGGATTATTGAAGATTTCTGTGATAATGTTGCAGACTTGCAGTATTGTTTATAGTTGACAATTTTGACGTTATTAAAAAAAAAGGGAAAAGAAAACTATAAAAAGGGGCATTCCGAGAATTGAACTCGGGACCTCTCGCACCCTAAGCGAGAATCATACCACTAGACCAAATGCCCAATTGTTGCTTCCAAGGTTCAGTATAATGCTCTTAATAAATTCCAAGCGGAGGAGGGTTAACGTTCTTTTTGAGTTGTGTGAATGTATGATTAGGAAAACCGACTTAATTGGACGATTTAATCTGCATTGATACAATCAAATTGTGAAAAGTATTAACCAAGTTTTGCTTAAACTCTGAATGCCTTTCTATATTGATTTTATATTGTTGAAGTATGATATTGCTCCAAAATAAACGTGATAATATTTGTCCTAGGTAGAACAGTGGGGAGTGTTATCCTTATATATGGATGTGCACTACCAAGTGTTAACTAGACGATGAGAGACTATAGTCTCCCCGTGTGTGCCATCCGGCTTGGCACGCGGCACGTTGGGCCCCTTTTTGCTTTTGGTCCAAATATTTTCCTCGGTTTCTTACGATTAATTGTTGTGTTTTATTGTCATTAAACACCAGATTTTATGGCTCCTACATGACTGTTAGAGGTCTTGAACAGCTATATAAACCCTCTACATTCATTTTTATACACACACAAATACATAAACTTTCTCTTACTTTTTGGAGTGACCATCGTGAGAGTGGTGCGTTAACCCTAGAGTCGGTGACCAAGGTACTCAGGCGCACCATTGTGGGGGTCTAACTGATTTAGAGCAGTGTCTTACACGACGTCTCGATTAAGGGTATTTTCGACTAGCTAAGTTCATATTTCCTACAAACATGACTCAAAATAAAAAATTTAAAATAAAATCCTTGATTTTAATACTTAGTTAAATATAAAACAGGAGCTGCGGGTTTCCTCGTCGCCAAGGAAAAAAAATAGGGTAGATAACCCTTGAATATTTGATTACACAAAATGACTAATACTGACACCAAAATGACCTGTTTGGAGTGACACGAGTCACGACCTTAAGTAACCTTGAATGAATTAAATATTACCTATATGAAGTAACACCTCAAATGACTCTAAGTAACCTTGAATAACTATATTTGGTAAATCCATAAATTGATTTATGATTTTAGTAAATGAAGTTATGTAAGGTTACTCTTTTATTGAACTCACTAACACAAAATGAAAAAAATACCACACAAATTAAAACGGGGCGTTCCGAGAATCGAACTCGGGACCTCTCGCACCCAAAGCGAGAATCATACCACTAGACCAAACGCCCTTGTTGCTAGTGAATAAACTATCACGACCTTAAGTAATCTTGAATGAATTAAAAATTACCAATGAAGTAACACGTCAAATGACTCTAAGTAACCTTGAATAACTCCATTTGGTAAATCCGTAAATCAATTTGTGATTTTACTAAATGGAGTCATTCAAAGTTGCTCTTTTACTTGCAGTTTTGGATGAACTCTTATGTTGTATATAAAGTTATAAACTCGCCAACACAAAAGGAAAAAAAAAAAAAAAGTACCACACAAATTAAAAAGGGGCGTTCCAAGAATCAAACTCAGGACCTCTCGCACCCGAAGCGAGAATCATACCACTAGACCAAACGCCCTTGTTGCTACTAAATAATCTATCACAAACTTAAGTAACCTTGAATGAATTAAAAATTACCTATATGAAGTAACACGTCAAATGACTCTGAGACTCTGAGTAACCTTGAAAAACTTCATTTGGTAAATCCGTAAATCAATTTGTGATTTTACTAAATGATGTCATTCAAGGTTACTCTTTTACTTGCAGTTTTGGATAGGAAAAAAAAAACTACCACACAAATTAAATAGGGGCGTTCCGAGAATCGAACTCGGGACCTCTCGCACCCAAAGCGAGAATCATACCACTAGACCAAACGCCCTTGTTGCTAGTGAATAAACTATCACGACCTTAAGTAATCTTGAATGAATTAAAAATTACTTATATGAAGTAACACGTCAAATGACTCTGAGTAACCTTGAAAAACTTCATTTGGTAAATCAATTTGTGATGTTACTAAATGAAGTCATTCAACGTTACTTTTTTACTTACAGTTGTGGATGAACTCTCATGCTGTATATAAAGTTATAAACTCTGAACTCGCCAACACAAAAGGGGAAAAAAAAGTACCACACAAATTAAAAAGGGGCGTTCCGAGAATCGATCTTTGGACCTCTCGCAGCCAAAGCGAGAATTAAAAAGGGGCGTTCTGAGAATCGAACTCGGGACCTCTCGCACCCAAAGCGAGAATCATACCACTAGACCAAACGCCCTTGTTGCTACTAAATAGACTATCACGACCTTAAGTAACCTTTAATGAATTAAAAATTACCTATATAAAGTAACACGTCAAATGACTCTAAGTAACCTTGAATAACTCCATTTGGTAAATTCGTAAATCAATTTGTGATTTTACTAAAATGGAGTCATTCAAGGTTACTCTTGTACTTGTAGTTTTGGATGAACTCTCATGTTGTAGATAAAGTTATAAACTCTGAACTCGCCAACACAAAAGGAAAAAAAAAAGTACCACACAAATTAAAAAGGGGCGTTCCGAGAATCGAACTCGGGACCTCTCGCACCCGAAGCGAGAATCGTACCACTAGACCAAACGCCCTTGTTGCTACTGAATAAACTATCACGACCTTAAGTAACCTTGAATGAATTAAAAATTACCTATATCTGTATAGAAAGTTATAAACGATGAACTCGCCAACACAAAAGGGAAAAAAAAAAGTACCACACAAATTAAAAAGGGGCGTTCCGAGAATCGAACTCGGGACCTCTCGCACCCAAAGCGAGAATCATACCACTAGACCAAACGCCCTTGATGATATATCTAATGAATAAAAGATCATATTTATTGTTTCCCATGGAGTACAATAAAATTTTAAAATTGACGGCTGTGGGATTTGAACCCACGCCCTTTCGGACCAGAGCCTAAATCTGGCGCCTTAGACCACTCGGCCAAACCGTCTGGTTGATTTATATTCCTTAAAATTGTACTTATACAGTCCGCTATCAATTGTGATCAAAATAGACTTGATAAAATCGAAATCATTCTTATGGAGTATTTAAAATGAGTATATACGTCTTAAGTTAAAAACGGATCAATTAATTAGAGTATGATAAAAGTAAAGTGCATTGGAAAATCAAAAGATTTGTATTATATGCTCAATAGGTATAATATTTAATGTTAAGACACGAATATACGGAGACTAAGTGAATCGAAATAAATGAAGCAAGTTTGACACGTGATTAGAATTGATTTCGACTCTAAATTAACCCGACTTAATCCAATATTTATTGTGCTTTTACTACTTTCCTAAATGACTTGATAATATCGCAGTTAAAACTAATACGACTCATATCCGACCCGATTAACCGGTCCACCGGATCTTAATTCATTCAATTCTTCCAAGACTAGACTTCACCTCTAATTTGCTCAATTGAAATAGTGAGTTCAAAGTTTGAAGCTACAGAGTTAAAAAAAATGGAGGATCAAAATAAGTCGGAGATTTACCATGAAAGACAAAGATTGCAACTTTGCCTTCTTCATGCCCTTAACAACCTCTTTCAGGTAAAACCCATCTCTCTTTTTTCATAATTCATATGTAAATCCTGTTAATTTTAGTTAAGTATTACTCCGCGTTAGTAAGTCTATCTTAAAACGGTCTTTTAACTGTAAGCGTTTAGTAACCAGTATATAGGTTGCTTTTAGATCAATTTTACGCTTACAAATTATCACCGTCTTAAATAAGAATTTGTAATTGTGCTATGGACAATAAAAGGGGATTCTTTTTAATTACTAATTCAGTTAATTATTATTGTTAGTAAGTTTTAGTAATTGGTATATGGGTTGCTTTTAAATCAATTTTAGGCTTACAAGTTACAACCGTCTTAAATAAGAATTTGTGATTGTGCAATGGACAATAAAGGGATTGTTTTGAATTGATGAAGGGTTTTTAATTTAGGAGAAAGATGCATTTAGCAGAGCAGTATTGGATGAAATTGCTGAAAAACTGATTCTTGATGATCCCACCTCAGAAAAATGGACACCAATTTCTGTTGTATTCAAGCCTCATCATAATTTGATTACCGGGAATTATGATGTTAATGTGTTAATTGCTGCCCTTGAAAGAAGAGGGAAGACTATGGTATGGCATGATAAGCGAAATGGAACGGGTTCAATTGATCTTGATGGGTCAGAAAATGGGTTGATGGGGGTTTTGTTGAATGTTTCGGTTAGAAGGTATGGTGGACTTTGGAAAGGTAGGCATTGGGTTGCTTTGAGAAAGATTGACGGGGTTTGGTATAATTTGGATAGTGATCTTAAAAGTCCTCAGCTTTTTAAGAATGTTGATGATGTAAGGGTGTTTTTGGATGATGTTATTCTAGCTGGTGGTGAGATTTTGCTCGTCATGGATGGTCCACAGCAAGACTAACTGTACTTTATTAGTTCATCAGGGTATTGTATATCGATGCTGGAATTGTGCTTCGTTATGTTAAGTATAGGGATTTTGGTGTCGTTAAAGGTGGATGTTTTTCTCGCTTCTTATTTGTTGAGTGGACTCGTGTTTTTGGTAGATTATCCGAGGAAAGGTGGTAGTGCTCATAGTTTCCGCGGGTGAATGAGTTGTGTGTGTAAAGTGATGATCAGTTGAGCCAACGTATAAACCTATCAAATGGATTGGACGGGTCAGATAGGTCATCAGTAACCTATAGGCTACAAGTACAACTATTGTCATCTTTATGACAAAAAAGTGCCTATGTTGACGTTGCCTCAACTTCTTTTCTGGTTCTCCGTATGCCGCTATTATGTGGCTGCATAAAGCTCAATTATCCTGATCCTGGTTAGTCTGTTGGTTGATTTCCATTTTATTTATTTCTTCTGCATTTGCTACAAACAAACTTAAACATGCGACTTGTATAGATGTTTATGTCTTCACAGGAGTTTTACGCAATGTATAATACAGGGTATACATATACTTTTGTTGTTTCAGTCGTGATTCATTCAAATAAAATGTAATTTGATTGAGCAAGGAAAATTTGTTGATTAACAATCCCCTGGCCTCTTTTGTTTTCATTGACTGTACTTGACAATCTTATTGAGATGTTCATAATGCTGATTATATTTTGTGTAATCCAACTGGGAGATGCAGATAATCAAATGCAAAATTAATAACTGGTAACGCCTTCTAGCCACTGTATCGGCTCCAGATTATTTCCCTTTATATTAACTGCATCTCTGAAACTATCTTTCAGAAATTATCAGCTTCTTGGGCTGTACTTCCTGTGTCCCGGTCAATGTTCACCATTTCTATTTTCGGGTGTCAGTCATTTGTTTACCTTTCTAGTTTGCGAAAACAATTCGCTACATGTGCATTGTAACTTGTAAATACCTAACTCCGTCCTCACCCCGATTAACTACTCCTAAGAGGAGAGAAAGCGGGAAACAAGGGGAGAGCTGCGCTAAGTAAAGTCAATTAAGAGGGGAATTTATGGCACTGCCCTGGAAATGCCGTGAGACTGTGAAAGGAGGGAAGTGAAATTTTTTTGGCAGAGGGCTTCTTCAGTTTGGAAAAGTGAGGGGTCGGGCTTTGGGAAGTTACTACTTTGAACAACAAACTTCATAGGTAGTCATATCGTGATTACTGCATCACTGGATCAAGTACTGGTTTAGTGAACCTGGAACCTTCCTGAGTTCCTGGTATATCTTACCGGATAGGTCGATTGGCTTTTGGTAGTGTCATTCTGTTGCCAAAGCCCTTGTTGCAAGATTGGTAAAGACGGCTGTGTCTCTAATTGAGAATTTAAGAGGACAAGACTTGTATGTTAGTGAACATCTATCATTTTTCTGAAGTTGATGTTTAGTAATTGACACAATTTTCATCTTGGATCAAATTCTGGTATAACTTGGATAGTGATCTTAAAAGTTCACAGCTTTTGTTGAATGTCTCAGTTAAAAGGTATGGTAGACTTTGGAAAGGTAGGCATTGGGTTGCTTTGAGAAAGATTGAACGGGATTTGGTATAACTTGGATAGTGATCTTAAAAGTCCGCCGCTGTTTAAGAATGTTGATGATGTTAGGGTGTTTTTGGATGGTGTTTATTCTTGCTGGTGGTGAGATTTTGCTCCTCATGGATAGTCCACAGCACTGAATGTAATTGTTCACTGGGCGTTGTTGTATGGTAACACTGATACTGATATTGTGCTTCCTTATGTAGTTACGTAAAGTATAGGACTTGGATTTCGTTAAAGACGGATGTTTTTTGTTTCTTATTTGTAAACTGGACTTGTTTTTTGAGGGAGTATTCTGGTGAAACTGTGAAAGTCCACTGTTTTCGCAGTTTCTGCTAGTGAATGATTTGGGTGGTAAGTGATAATCAGTCGAAGACATCGAATGAACCTGTCAAACGGGTGGGACAGATCGTATAATATGGGTCAGATGGATCATCAATGCATGACTGTTGTACAGGTCTGCCTGCAAGGCTGCAACTATTGCCGTCTTTGTGGCAAAAGCGCAATAATGAAGTTCTCTCAGTCTCAGCTTCTTACCTGGTATGTCGTAATTCTGTGACTGACCGCTCTTTTAAGTATAAAGCTCAATTTATCGTGATGCTGGTTGGTATTTTGGGATGCTTTTCGTTTTATTCATTTCTTGTTCTGTATTTGCTAAACATCCAAACTTAAAGCATGGGACTTGTATAGATGTTCTTGTCTTCATCAGAGTTTTACATAATGTACAATACGGGGGATACAAAAAAACATTTGTTGTCGTCAGTTGTGATTTATTCAAATGAAATGAAATTTGATTGTGCAAGAAAAATTTGTTAACGCTCCCCTGGCCTCTTTTGTTTCATTGTCTGTAGTGTGTACTTAGCAATCTTATTGGTATTGCTCATAATGCTGATTATATTTTGTGTAATCCAAGTAAAAAATGCGGATAATCAAATGCAAAATTAGCTGTTTATGCTTTCTAGGCATTATATTAACTTCATATTTTTTTTCCTTCCACATTAACTGCGTTTCGGAAACTATCTTTCAGAATCTGCTCCTTGAGCTGTACTTTCTCTGTCCTGGTCAGTGTTCACAATTTCTTTTTCCGGGTGTCTTTCTAGTTTGAAAACCTATTCACTGCACGTGGATCGTGCATTGTAAATTCACAAGAATCACAATTCTGTACTCATCCGATTAACTAACCCTATAGAGGAGAAAAACCAGGGGTAGAGTTGCGCGTAGAAATGAGGAGAATTCATGGTATCGCCCTGAAAATGCCACGAGACTGAGAGGAGGCGTGAGGAAAAATTTGGGAGAGGGCTGCTTCAGTTTTGAAAAGTGAGGGGTTGGCTTTAGGAAGTTTGGGTTTGGGTATCCCAAATCGGGTAAGCTAGTGCTACCTCTAGATGCGTAGTTGAACTTGAAATCGTATCTGTTAGTCATTGTGCCAGAAAGAAAAAGAACAACTGACTGAGAGAACAGTGTATGCAGTTTACTACTATGAACCACTCAAACATGATAGGTAGTCATATCGTAATTACAGCGTCACTGGATTGGTTACTGGTTTAGTGAAGAAGCTGGAACCTTCCCGGTATATCTCAGGGATTGGTCGATTGGCTTTTCATCTAGGGTCATTAAAAAATAGGCGCTTTTGTGTTTCTAACACAGAGGTAAGGTTGCGAAGATTCAATCCCCCTTATCCCGCAATTTGTAGTAGCCATTGAGCCACTGGTAATAATGTTGTTGTCGATGCTCGACAATTGTTGGATGATGCAGGATGATTTGAATAAATGAGATTAATACTTTATAGAGCAGTATAGTATAGTACAGTACAGAACATCATCAAAGAGTAGCAATGAAGACTGAAACTTAAATATGCTCAACAATATAGATTAGATACAAATAACAGGAACAGACAGAAACTAATCAACCCATGATCATTTCTTAGCGAAAAAACCGCCAAAGCCACCGCCATTGCCATCCTTCTTCTTGGGTTGAACAGGCACAGTCCCTTTTGTTGACACAGTCCCTTTTGATGACACGGTCCCTTTACGACCACCAGTAGTGGCAGTCCCATTGCTACTGCCCTTCTCCTCATCATCAGCCCTCCTCAGGATCGGGTCAGTCTCGTAAAATTGATCCTGCTTTGTTACTTTTCCTAGCACCCAATCTACTAAGCTCTGCTCTTCTTTGCTACCGCCTTTTGCCGCTGTCGCTGCAAATACCCTTCCTGTTGCCGCTGCTCCGAATACCATACCTAAAGATGCCATCTTTTTTTTTCTTCTTTGGTTTGTTTAGTTAAGCTTTTAGAGAAGCCTTTGGATAATATATCGAAGTTGAATTTTGTTTGTTTTGGAATGAAGGAGTGTTTCCACCACAGGTTCTTTACAAAGACCTTATCCCATGATTTTTTTTTTTCTCACTTTCAAGATTTTTTTTTTTTTTTTTTTTTTTTTTTTTTTTTTTTTTTTGGTGTAGAATATTGTGGGGAAGAGAATTATGATAGGTTTTGTGACTAAATATGGTCGTGTGCTTGACACGTGGCGATTGCGGATCCATCTCCTTACCAAGACATTGTTTACAAGAGTTGAGAAATACAGTACAATTAAAACATGAAAAATTGTACTGTATGTAATTGGAGTTTGGTCTGTTCGGCATAAATAATCTTAAATTTGAATCTTTCAAAAAAAATTCTTACTTACTATTTACCAATGTTGTTTCAGTTTTACGCCCATTTATGATATTGTTGATTTTCGTCAAATAGATTAAACAAAAATCTGAAAAAATGAAATAAATTGATTTTGCTTAAAAAAATTATGTTAGCTTGAGATTATTTTGGAACGATTTTCACTTGAGATTAAAAATGATAGATTGGCCAAACTTAAAAGTATTGAGAATGTGATATTAAGGAGTTGTTTGGTTACCCCTACTAAAACACATAAATTGTAATTCATGTGATTTGCAAAATAAGTGGGTTGTTTGTTCAATTAGTAAATTATACAACTGGTTGTATGTAGTTTATGTACAACATTTTCAATGTTGTCGAGTTTTGTTATAAAGTTGTCGAGCTTTACTAACAAAATTGTCGAGTTACAATACAAAGTTATTGAGCTTAAGAGGAATAATTATTAAACTCAATAGCTTTTTAAATTAGCTCAATAACTTATAAAATAGCTCGACAACTTTGTGTAGAGAACTCGACAACTTTGAGGCGGTTGTACAATGCTAATATACAACTGGTTGTAAGATAGTATTTGTGTTGTTTGTTTGCCCCAAATCCCATGAATTAAAGTTTTATAGGAACTTTAATTCCTCCATTATGGAGGAAGTTGCTTACCTAGCCCCCCATGTAAGTGGACTTCCCACATTCCAACCAAACAAATTTTCCCGATTTCATGTGAATTGCAAAAACATGTGAATTGATACTTCTTTGGAACTCCAATTTCGGTTGTGAACCAAACGACCCCTAACTCTCTAAGTGTGTGTTTGACCTAAATTTTGAAAGTGTTTTGGCTAAAAAACACAAATTGGCCAAACACACCATTTTCTGAAAAGTTAAAAGTAATTTTTTAAAAGCTTAAAAACCATCTTTTTGTCCTTAAAAATAGAAACAACAATTTGATGCTTCTAGTTTTGAAAAATATTTTTAGAAAATTAAACTTCAAAAACAAAAATTCCTTTTTAACAAGTTAGGCCAAACATGCTCTAACTTACAAATTATTACTCTATCATGAAACGATAAGGTTTGTTCATCTAAATTGGGCTCGAGTTTAATTTGGTCAATTTATACATGAGCTCCGAATGCTTTTAACCTTATAACTAAAGGAAGAATACAAAAAGATTTGGGCTGCTCACATACGTGAAACCGTCTCATTCAATACTTATTGCAGCAAAACTGGGTATGGAATGTTACCATGCATGACTACAATTAACCTACTTAAACCGGGTCAAATGGTCACTCACCAGCAAATTTCGATAGCCCGTTGATAAATTCAAAATTTTCGGTGTTTCAATTGATGTTGTGGTTAGTGAAACTGGGCTAATTGAGAGCAGGAAATTGGATTAGAAGAGTTGATGCAAGTAAGCAATGTTTTAGTAAAGGACCAAAATCCAAAATCACAGCCTCTTCTCATCAATGTGAAGAGCTCATGAGGCTGACCGGTATGCGATGGCTCAGTTGGTTAAAATACGATTTGATTTATTAGCTATTCGTTTCATTTTATGGCTATGTTTGACAAACACTTTAAGTAGTTTATTTGACTTAAATTTTAGGTACCTTATTTAATTGCAAGTGTTTTGCAATTAGCTTATTTAACCAAATAAACTACTTAAAATGAAATGTTATCTAAGGTAATATTTGAGAAATCAGATACCTGATCCAATTTATCTTCCATTTGTACCCCTTTAATTTATGATGTGAAATAATTATTATTATTATGCCCTTTTATGTAATTTTACCAAATATCAGCTATCTTTTCAGCTAGTATGCCAAAACGTTTTCTTACGTAATCAGCTACCTTATCAGCTTCTAAATTTCAGTTACCTTTTTAGTTTTCAACTACCTTTTCGGGTAGTTTTACCGAACAGAATCCATGTATGTTCAAAAGTCTTCCGACATATTTTCATCAAATGTATAGAGAGAGCCAGGGAGGGAGTAAGACTAAGGGTATATTCCTCAAAAACAAGATATTGTTTGACCTGTTTTAACCTTAAAACAGATATATTCGTCTTAAGGGAGACTAATTGGAATGGATTAGTATATCCGATACTTGTCTATTTATTTTTATTATTATTTATTTTCAGTCGGTCATTAAATGACACAAACAAGTTCCAAATTGCACCTTGAAAAGTTGATATTATCCAATAAGCTATTGGTTTTATTAAGATTTGTGAGCACAATGTAGTTTGGTAGGGCAACATCTAATAAAGCACAACCAGTATACTTTTTAACCCTTGATTCTTAGATTGCTTGCTTCAATTCTTCTTTACGCTCAACAACTTATTTAGTGTCAAACTGTCAACCCAAACACTTTTTTTTTTTCTAAAAATACTCTGTAACACACAAAAAGAAACACGTTTTTACTTTTTACCCTGTCTATTATCTCAAGTTAATTAATCTTCTCAATCTACTTTACAGAGTTTTCAAAACGTCATTTTAACTCTATTTTTCTCCATTTACGTACTTTTTTCATTACAAGAATGGTTTAAATTTTTTTTTTTTTTTTTATGATGAATGTAAATATTTTATCAGGAGTAATTCTTAGTTTTTTAACACTTATTTTAAGGTTAAACTTTTTGAAATTTGACCACAAAAAGGTAAAACGGGAATATTATTTTGAGATGAATACGGTATATTTAGCCTCCCTTTTGCTTTAGATGGAAAAGCGTACATGTTTTTTGCCCATAATTTTGATCAAACCATAGTTTTCTTTGCATGGTTAAACCATTCCTAACTACCTAATTATCCAATATCTTGACTAAGTAACAAAACAGTATACATATTTTATGATATGATTAAATTAATGAAATAGGTAAGGCATGATATTTTAGCCGTATCATATGATTACATTTTGATTTAAATATATAGAAAATGGTCGTATCAGGAAGGAAGACAATGAGGTCATAGTTATATACGTGACTGCGCTAGCTAACCAGTCACTGTACACAATCAACAAGATATTGACTAATTACATTATTAAATTTAATTAACAATTGATTGCGTAAACGAACCATGTATATAGTTGAATATTGCTTTGTTAAATTGTGAGTACTACTAGACTACCAGTATAGTGTATATATACTAGTGTGTTAGTTGAATGCATGCATGCTGCTAGACAAGAGTATGCTGATGAGGTCTTTGTTAGATTATTAGCTGATGAGGTCTTTGTTAGATTATTAGTGGTTGTGACCATCGTACGATAGGTCACAAGTTCGTATCCCTCGTCTCAACCCGTGATTGTATTAGATTTGCCATATTTCATTCATATTAGAAACTTTTAACTATTTTACGGTATTATTCTAAAAACTTGAGACTCGAGATTATTGTATATATGTATTGTATGTTGAGAAAAAAATATAGTATACGATGTTAAAGTTAGGCTACTAAATCGATCCTACGAGGCTACGATCGAATACTTGTTGAAATATTTAAACAAAATGAAATGAAATACTAAACACATTTTTTGTGTCAGAAATAATTTCTCCTACATATATGTTAATCTCTCCGATTTTAAGAATTTCCACATTTAATTAAAAATCACCTCACATATCTTAAAAAGTAGGGCAATTTCAAAGAATCGGAGGTAGTATGTACCATATAGTACCAGGGGTGAGGCCACATACGGCTACGGTGTAGCATCAGTCGCTACATAAAAAATAAAAAATTCAGTTAGAATTCCGTGATTTGTTACACCAATATTTACGTCTTTCACACTAATTATCCATACACTTTACCTTAAGTATATATTTTGCTACACCAAAATCAAAATCATGTTGCCTCTGTATAGTACATATATACTCGAGAAAAAGGATTACGCATCTGAGGTAGTACCTAAGACCTTGTAGTTTTTGAGCATATACACATTTTTTTCTGAGCATATTACCATTTATAAATATAGTTTTTGAGCAATATTATATTTTTTTAGTGTAATGTTTTAGTAAATGTGCTTAAAAACTTTATACTAAAGCAGATCTCAAAAACTTTAAAATAAAACTCATAAAATAAACAATAAGAGGTATTATCCCAGATGTATAGTCTATGAACTGTATATACTCCGCTGTGAAATTAAAATTGAGGACACGTATTTTTCATTGCTGCATGCTAGCTACATATACTGATTTAGCTTATAATTCACTCAAATGCAAATTCTTTGGTTTTTTCCTACACGAGTAACAAAATTACATACAAAAACCTTTACACCCATGCCATGCATTTACGTCATTAACCCAAAAACTCAAAAAAACGAAAAAATTCCTAACAACTCTATCTAATAATCAATCATCAATTAATCCTACGTACCATATATATTAACACCCTCAAATTCACTTCAATTATATCTTCTTACCACAATAATTTCTTAAATAAATCGAAAACTGTATCTTATACACTAAAATCATAATAATGGACGCTATACAAGTTTTCCTATGTATAGCGGCCGTGGCATCCGCCTACATGTTATGGTTTACTCACCTTTCTCGACGACTAAATGGTCCGAAAGTATGGCCATTAGTCGGAAGTTTACCGTATACCTTAATGAACCGCCATCGTCTCCACGATTGGATAGCGGGAAATCTAAAAAATACGGGTGGTACCGGTACATATCAAACATGTACCGTGGCCTTGCCTTTCTTGGCATACAAGCAAGGGTTTTTTACGGTCACGTGTCACCCCAAAAATATTGAGCATATTCTTCGAACCCGGTTCGATAATTACCCTAAGGGCCCACAATGGCAAGCCGCTTTCCATGATTTACTAGGCCAAGGTATTTTTAACAGCGACGGTGAAACGTGGTTGATACAAAGAAAAACCGCGGCTCTTGAATTTACCACTAGGACGTTGCGTCAAGCTATGAACCGGTGGGTGAACCGGACTATCAAAAACCGATTGTGGCATATTATGGAGAAAGCCGCTTTCGAGAAAAAACCGGTTGATTTACAAGATTTACTTCTTAGGCTTACATTTGATAACATTTGTGGCCTAACATTTGGTAAAGACCCGCAAACTCTTTCCCCGGATTTAGCCGATAACCCGTTCGCTAACGCGTTCGATTCAGCTACCGAAACTACCCTTAGGCGATTCCTATACCCTAGCTTCATATGGAGGGTAGAAAAGGTATTTCAAATTGGAATGGAATGGAAATTACAAAAAGCCCTAGAAGTCGTCGATAATTACATGTCCGGGGCATTAAACGCTCGAAAAGAGAGTCCTTCGGACGATCTTTTATCGAGATTTATGAACAAAAAAGATCAAAACGGCAACGCATTTGCCGAAGACGTACTTAAACGTATCGCATTGAATTTTGTTCTTGCTGGGCGCGACACTTCGTCAGTCGCGCTCAGCTGGTTTTTCTATCTAGTGATGAATCACCCCGAAGTCGAGTCGAAAATTATAAAAGAAATTTCATCCGTCTTAAACATAACACGGGGTGAAAATCCAGCGAATTGGGTTAACCAACCGTTGGAATTCGATGAAGCGGATAAGCTAGTATACCTCAAAGCTGCCCTAGCTGAAACATTACGATTATACCCTTCGGTACCACAAGACTTTAAGTACGTCGTAAACGACGACGTTTTACCAGACGGTACAGTAGTCCCTGCCGGTTCGACCGTCACCTACTCGATTTATTCGGTAGGAAGAATGAAAAGTATTTGGGGAGAAGACTGCATGGAGTTTAGACCGGAGAGGTGGTTAGCTGAACCGGAAGTCGGTCCAGGTGGTGAATACCGGTTTGAACCGCCAAAAGATGGGTATAAGTTTGTTGCTTTTAATGCTGGACCGAGAACTTGCTTAGGAAAGGACTTGGCTTACCTACAAATGAAGTCTGTGGCTTCTGCTGTTCTGCTTCGTTACCGGCTTAACCCGGTTCCCGGTCACCGGGTTGAGCAAAAGATGTCATTGACATTGTTTATGAAAAATGGGCTTAAGGTTTATCTACAACCAAGGGAGCTCAAGGGGTGTAGTGTTGCTGCTGTTGCGGAATGAGGTCAAAGGGCATTTTCGTCATTTCACATTGATCGTAAATTTCAAGTTTTATTGATGGCAAAAAATGTTTATTTTGGTTTAATGTTTGGTTAATAATTATGCTTTAAATTTGTTATTTTATGCTGCTATATACTCCCTACAAGAAATTTGTTTGTATTTTGTAAGCTTTACTATGAATTGAATTTAATGTTCTTTTAAGTTTTATTTTTTGATGTCTCGTTCATTTGAATTCACTGCGTTTTCTTAGTTTCGTTATAAATTTTTGAATTATTCGATTAATAAGTCGTACTACAATCTAAATATACCATTTTGCTCGCACTAAGAAATCAATATATTCGAGAACCTTTGTAGACGAGTATTCTAAAGTGTACAAATTGAACATTAGCTCACATAGTAGCATGCCTTAATACATATAGAATATTCCTTTCTTCCTAATCATTTATTTATCTTTTATATTTTTTTGTGACGGAAGCAATATTCCGCTTAGAAGACTTGTATATCAACAAAAATTTCTCAGTTGGTATCCTAAATTATCGAATTTTTTTCTAAAATGGGGTTTAAAATCAAAGAAATAAACAAAATGGGGTTAGTTTCAAAGTTATTACCCAAAATGGGTCCACGTCAGCACCGAACCTAGCTTCGGATTCAAGTCGCTCTCCCCCTAAGCGACTATATTTTGGGTGACATGGAATTACGGTTGCTTTTAAGGACCAGTTATTTTAGCCCAAGTCGCTTAGGGGCCCAGCGACTTAGGCCCAAGTCGCTTGGGGGGCCAGCGACTTTAGTATTTTACAAAAAAAAAAAAAAAAAAAAAAAAAAAAAAATTGAAAAACGACCTTTATGAGAATCGAACCTGGGACTAGTGACATGAATACTAATCTACAAACCATTGTAGCAAGCGAGAAGTCATGCCTCAATAAGCGCGGAAATTTATTTAATTTGATGGAATAACCACTTACTCGTGTTTACTATTTTCTATATAACCATTTAAGCGCATTAAATTACAAGTAATTACAATTGGTGCAGTGGTTATGAGGTGCATTGTTGGTGCTGTTGACACAGGTTCGGTTCCCCTATCGCTACATTAGTAGCTTTGTAATAGTTTTTATTTTTTTTCCCCAAAAATAGAAGTCGCTTTGCGGGTGAGCGATTTGACCGCAAATCGTCGTCCGGCTGAGCGACTATAATCCGGAACCTAGCTTCACCAAAACCGAGCCTACGTGGACCCATTTTTGATAATTACTTTCAAACTCATCCCATTTCGTTAATTTATTTGATATTGCACCCCATTTTGGAAAAAAATTCTAAATTATCTAGTAAAGTAGTAGGAGTAGCTAACAAAGAGCTTGAGTGGCACACTGAAAGCCGTTTTCCTTGGTAGATGATCAAGTTAAAGCATGTTAGTTGTTGACTTGTAGACCAAAGTCAGAATAAAGTCTTAGCAAACTTATCAAAACAAATACTCGTATTATATTTCAATTTTGGACCAATTTGCGTTGTTTGATTTGTTATGTATTGCTGCATGCAACATTTGGTGTTGATTAGTAAGTACATAAAATCAAAAATATACTACCCAAAAACTTGACAAATTAAAGAAGAAAAATAAAATGTTAAATTCTTACCAAATCATTGAATAATTTATTTTTTATTGTAATTGTATACTCTAAATACCCAAACCCCCCTTAGAACATAATGTTATCTTAAAACAATCTAACAGTTATAAGTTTAACAACCGAACATGTTTAGTTAGACTGAAACTGTATAATGAATGGATCTATTAAAGAAATTAGGTTTTTTTCATTCCTTTTTACGAAAATAGAGAATTTGCTTACTCCTGATACAAACTTATTTTTAATCAGACATATCTCAAATATCTATTTTTTTTTTTTTTGTTAAGGAGAGTACAATATCAGGGAGACTTAAGCCCTATTCTTTTGAACTTAATTTCAGTTCTAATAAGTTGATTCGATTGATTGATTGATTGAATCTATTGAGTTGATTTGATTCGATTGATTCATTTCGATTCGATTCGATTTATTTCGATTCGACTCCATTGATTCGATTGATTGATTCGGTTCAAAGTAGTTTATTTCAACATTAATATTATTATTCTTATTTTATATTCTTATTGTTATCATTATTATTATATTAATTTATTTACTATTGTTATTATTTTATTAAAATTTATTTTTAATATTTATTATATTACTATTTATATTTATTTATTATTATATTATTATTATTAATTTCAATATTAGGGTATTAATATTTATTATTATTATTATTATTATTATTATAATATTATATTATATTATATTTATTATTTTATTAGTATATTCATTTTTATTAATATTATTAATAACGTATATTAATATTATATTAATTAATTATTATATTACATCTATTATTATTATTGTTATTATTATTATTATTATTTATAATATTTATATTATACTTATCATATTCGTTTTTTAGTTATTATTATTAATATATCATATTATTTAATATATTATAATATTATTTATATTACTAATATATTATTATTATTATTGTTTTATTATGAAGGGATGCGCGCAACTTTCATTAAAATGAAAATAAATATTATTATTATTATTATTATTATTATATTACTATTTTATTTTTTTATATATTACTTATTAGATTATTATTATATTATATTGATATTTTATTAATAATAATAATAATGAATAATATTATTATAACATTTATTATTATTATTGGTATTATTGTTATTGTATTATTATTATTATTATTATTATTATTATTATTTTAATGGAAGAATGCGCGCAGCTTTCATTAAAAGAAAAACAAAAGCTTACATGAAATTGGTGGGGAGCCGAGAGACAATCTGGGCCCCCACACCCTTAGCAATAGCAAAGCTAAGTCTAGTGAAAATATAAGCGGCCACCCGAGCCCCCGCATCCTAAACTTATTATTATTATTATTATTATTATTATTATTATTATTATTATTATTATTATTATTATTATTATTATTATTATTATTATTATTATTATTATTATTATTATTATTATTATTATTATTATTATTATTATTATCTTTTTATTTTTATTTCTTTTTCAGTTCAGTTCAGATCAGTTCAGTTCAGCTCTATTAAGTTCAGTTCAGTTCAGTTCAGCTCCATTAAATTCAGTTCAGTTCAGACAATTTCAGTCCAAAAAAACAGGACCTTATTGTCCATTATACCTTCATTTTAACCACTAGGTTAAAATCTCTTAGTAAATCTCGGACATCTATGAAGTGGGCTTTTAATTGTCTATATAGGAGTACAAGACATGTGGACCAGTTCTGTCGCAACTAAACAACCCAATTCAGTGTTCTGAAACTCGGCCCGGTTCACAAATTATCTTGCTGAGATGATGTCAGTTGTTAATGGGCTAACGGCTATTTTAAGTGGGTCAAAACAACCATTTACCTCTCAGCCTAATAAACATCGTTCTACTTGCGTATATCAACTAACTTAATTGTTAAAGTCATAAAAAACGGTGTTTATGATCAGACCTCAAATTTTGTCAATATCAAAATCGCTCATTATATTGTGTTGACCTATTGTCTAGATACTCCCTTCGTCTTAACCACTCACTAACCTCAGATCTCTCGATACCTTTTTTTTCATCTCTTTCGATAGAAAACACTCTATGCGGATTCCGACACTTATACAGATCGAAACTTGTCACAACAATTATGATTTCATGCAAGAATTTATGGTCATTTAAATCCAAAGAAGCACCGACGTATCTTACACCAAGTGCCTCATATATATAATAGCCCTTAGCTTGCATTGTTGCATCATGTAGAACCTAAAGGCCCAGGGTGACCTACATTTATACAACTGAAATTACTAAATCACAAAATTTGAACATTATTGGAATTAGAAGACAAGCATGTGTCACCTCTATTCAATTGTACGTATATATTGATTAATGGATTCACATGTCTTGATTTATAATTATTTATTTTGTTTTTTTTTCAACATCATATCCATCATTGCTATCTTCATACCTTTCTTAGCCAAACATTTTTGATTGAATTTACGTGACATCGTAATAATTATTGCCTCTTCGATCCACAATAACGAATATATAAATTTGTAAAAGAAACAAACTACTTTCCAAACGTCCGGCATCAATCACAAACAATGTTTAGTTTATGTATATGTAAGGAGTATTTTAATAAATTAAAAAAAAAAAAACACAGATGAATGAGACGAAGGAAGTATCGATTATGTTATGTATTAGTAAAGATTTAGGGATATACGAAGGATGTAGTACACTTACCGAGAGTTTAATAATTTGATACGACTTACGAGTAAAATAAGAAATTATTTCATAACTGAGATATGAATTTTCTTATGTGTCATAAGTTCATAATGATTTACATCAAAAATTTAAAACATTCAATATTATCTCATTTTTCCATGCGAAAATTTTTCCTCATGTCTAATATGATAAATAGGGAGTATGATACTCCCTCCACTTTTTTATATATGACGTTTTGCATTTACGAGGTAAGCCTTTGACTTTAATATTTACAAAAATATATTTGTTCAAAAAATATAAAAATGGTACCATTAAATTCCTTACGAAAAACTCTTTCATATGAGTATACATATCATAATATTTAGTCTTATATTTTAAGAGATATTGAAGAGAGAAGGGAGTGTCTCGAAATGTGAGAAAGTCATATATAAAAAAATAGAGGGAGTATGTCGTAAAACTCGCAAGGGCAGTTTAATGTTTAAATTTTGATAAAATTCGTCAGGAATTCAAGTTAAAGATTCAAAGAGATAAAAATATAAGGTACACTTGAATTTTTTTAAAAAAATTTAATTGAAAATTCTGAATATTTAATCTGGGGGGTGGGAGGAGCGCTCTTACTAGCCATCCTTAGAGCATCCGCAAAGGTGGAAAAATAGCTCCCCATATGCACCCTCTCTCCTCATATGGGCATCCTCATTGTTGCACCAACCTCCCCATTATTTGAGGCTCCACTGTTTTTAGGGAAGGTCCCCAAAAAAAAAAGCAAGACAAATTGTGTTACTTATGGGGAGGTTCCCAAATGTTTGTGTGTGAATTGAGGAACCCCATTGTTGCATAAATGTAGTTATGAAATGAGGAGGGTAAATGGAAAAATTAGTGGAAATTGAGGTGGACGAATAAGAGAAGGAAAAAGAAAATATGAGGAGCCCCACCTTTGCGAATGCTCTTAAGCTCCACCATTGGCCGGACCACTAACAAAAAATACTGTAAAATCTTATAATGCTATGTTTGGGAACCTTGAATTGGAATTGAATTCCGGAATTGAAATATTTCAAGTGTTTGGGAACCCCTAGAATTTGGAATTGAAATTGACTCAATTCCTTATCAATTCCAAGCTAGTTAAAATTTGGGGTTCTCAAATACCTACCATATACTAGTCATTTCAATTCCATGACTTCTTACGTTTTATTTTGTGACGCAAATTTCGTCACAATATTTTTTCCGATCGCAAATATTTTTCAAGATAATATTTAATTTTTTCAAATATAAAAATCCAACGGTCTCGACCCATACCCGTCTCGCCCAAATTCAATTCCAATTCCACGGGTTTCCCAAACGTAATTTTGGAATTAGATTTGGAATTGAATTCAAACATTTCAATTTCTACAATTAAAATCATGGAAATGAAATCAATTCCGTATTTCCAAACACTACCTAAGTACATTTTAATTCTTTGGAATTATTCTAGCAAGTTTATGAGATAAAAAACTCGTGGCCTCATGGGTCTCCTCGAATAACGATTCTACGAAGAAAATCGAATGGCTGGCCCATCCAAAAATAAACGTAGATCGTATCAGTCTGAAGCTGGACATCTCGTGGCCCACTTTTAGTAAATTCATCTCATAACAGTTCGTATTATATAAGACGGTTTGCAATTTTATAACCGTGGCCTTTTAGGTTAAGAAGATCTGAACTGAATTAAAGTAAAAATTAATTTATTAATAAATGAGCTGAAATGAACTAAATTGAACTAAATAGAATTGAGATGAAATGAGCTAAAATGCGAAACGGGTTTACATAAATATATAATTTATGTACGGACTTCTGAACACATTTAAACTTTCAAAAAATTACATGGACAAATTAAATTTCTTGTACATGGAGTAATATATTTTGATTAAATTTAATTACATATTGTCGTGACCATATCTTCCAACCTCGGACTCCTCTAAACTACGTGAAATTCACATAAAAAATGGAGGAGGAGAGAATCAATGCATAGGTTCATGTTTTCGGATCCGGTTTAAGACAATGGTTACAGAAAGTAATTAAAGTTTGTGTAAACGAAACATCGGATTCGCATACAAGGCAGAGTTATATAATATTGGCATTTCGTACTAATATTACATACATTCTTCTTTGGGCAACACACAACCTAAAGCTTATATATTCACACTTTAAATATTTTATGTAACACATAAACTAAAGCTTATATGGAGTATATTCACACTTTCAATATTTTATGTAAATGTGTTTTTCTATCATGTGCCCAATGGGCACATGACAAGGAGCCAATTAAGGAAATAATTACATCATTAATTCTCTAAGCATGGTAGTTATGAGTTTACTATTCAAAATCTCATGATATATTGCTGTAATTATTTAATTGACTCCTTATCATGTGCTCATTGGACACATGATAGAAAAACCCTATGTAAATCTACTATCGAAGCTTATGGCTATATTTTAACTCAATGAGAATCGAACCCTTGACCTCAAAGTCAGAACGTGGACGACACTTGTTGGTAATAGTCTTATTATTGTTCGTGTTGTAAGAACAAGGATTAGATTAAGTAATAAGAGTTCTCTTACTTTAACCGTGGGTTAAGGGTTTGATTTCTTATCCGCGATATAGTACGCTCCATTTAAATTAAAAAAAATGATTATTTGTGTTGTTCAATAGATTTATAAACTGAATAATTCCAGAAAACTTGTTGATGCGGGGGTGTCGATTAGTTGGAGGACATTGCACGTGTGATCCCATGCATGTTGTTTTCCCATACAAGTCCAAAACTTTTGATTGAATTTCTTTACGTAAATAAATATTTATAATAGGATTCTAATTCGGGTATCCAATATAAATTGCTTACCAAAATCAATTAGCTGAATTAATATTTTCGTTAATTAAATCCAATTTGATTTATCATAAAATTAATTAATTAGTACTAGAAAAGAATATCATATCAATTCATTTTTGGTACAACTTAAAAGGAGATTAATATTATAACCATCTACTCATACAAGATCTCCTCCATAGGTCGATTCCTTACAACATGCCAAAGAATAGAAGCTTAACATTTTTATAACCAACTATATGGACGGACGTTGTTTAACCTATAAGTTATAACTCGGTTTTATTTGAATTTTTGTCTACTCTAACATCTTCTTGTGCTTCATAGAATTTTCTTTACGACCTAATATCGTATCGTCGTATATACATGACATTACATATAGATTTAGCTGGGCCTAATTCGCTCTGCTTTAAGTATAAATCATTTAAATTCAGCACAACTCCATTCAGTTCAACTCAGTTCTACATAATTTTTGGCTGAAAGGAGTTAAACTGGCATGATTAGAGCTGAGCTGAAGAGAACTGAACTGAATTAAGCTGAAGTAATAGTTAATTTGTGAAGAGATGAGTCGTATTGAACTGAATGAAGATGAACTGATCTAAACTGAATGATTAGAGCTGAGCTGTAATTAAGTCAAAAACAGAGCCTTACTCTAACTCCATTCAGGTTCAACTTATCTCCCTTCGTCAATTCAGTTTAGTTCAATTTAATTTCATTCAATTCAGTTCAGCTCAACTCAGCTACAATAAATTCAATTCAGTTCAACTTTTTTTTATCCGAAAAGAACGAGGCCTAGATTGATGGTAAATTAGCAATGAACTTATGAATCATGATGATAGCTAGTCATATAAATTCTGCAGTACAACATAATTTCCATATGCTTTTTCTACATTTTTTGCCCAACTCATCGGTTTTTAATTGTATAAGACTTTATGCACCCTATTTAATACTAGTAGTACCAATTATACATAGTTTTGCTGATCCCGCTGTCCTTCCACCCCCACATTCCCTTACTCCTTTAATCATGACGCTAAACAAAAAAAATTAGATTCAATCAATCACCAAAAATAGTACAATTTCACAATTAATTATCTTAATTACGTCCTTCAGAACTACTTTAAACACCTCCAAGAGTAACACCATCACATATTCACATCATTAATCTTCCCTACCGATGAAAAAGTTAACTATCCAACTAGAATAGTTTATCTATAAACCTATTTTATTAATTTGTTACAAATAACCAACTAGATTTTCCTTCTACTACTTTATCCTAGTTAGACATTATTATCATCGGCGTGAGAGAAATATAATAAAGGTAATGCATGATAGAACGTTATCAGGTGATATATACCAAGTGAACCATACATGCTAATGACATGACATAATGTCATAATGTAGTACATGCCTACATAATGTATAGAGAGGTTTGTAATAATATCACCTGATAATGTCATCTTATATTCCTATTTCAGTTGACAAAGTCTAAAAACTCAACAAATTTTAGGATATTTCCATTTTTTTTTTTGGGCATATGATTTTAATGAACAATTTATCCATTTTGGCATAAAAATACATATATTGATTATATCAATCAATTTTACATTTAAATTAAAACAAACCAAATTTCCTAGATATGTCATCACCTCTTATTATAATTAAGAAATAAATTTGTGATAATGTGAAGATGCTATTCTCTATACAATCCTCCCTATACAACTAGTCCTCCACCAAACCTACCTTTGTATGTCACACTACTTTACTCTTCACCAACATTCTTCATTTCTTCACACATTTTCTTCTCCAAATTAACAACCTAAGGTTTAACCAAAAACCACAATAACAATGTTGAAGAAAACCATAGCATCTCAAATCAACAATCTCTTCTTTTCCATCCTCCTAATTTTCATCCATGTTGGTTGCTTCATATGTTTTTCGTCGAATAATAACAATAACAATACCGATAACAATAACAATTATCTTCCTACAAGAAAAAAGAGAAAATCATCTACTCCTCTAAATTTATCTCCTCAAAAAGCAATTTCTTCTTCATGGTCTTTCATTAAGAAAGTTTTTAATGTAAAAAATAAATTTGTTGTTTACCAAACAGGGCCTTCAACACCTGTTACAACGTCGTTTTGCTCCCCAAGGTCATCATCCCATGACTCGGACCTTCACCCTAGAAAAAGAAGGTCCGGGTCTAGGTCTGAGTACGAGTCTTCTTTATATGAAAACCCGCTTTTACCCTTAAGAAATGACATTTTTCCGTGCCCTTCATGTGGTGAAATATTTCAAAAACCGTCACTTTTGGAACAACATCAAGGATCCAAACACGCTGTTTCGGAGCTCCGAGACGGTGATTCGGGTAAAAATATCGTCTGGATTATTTTTAAGACGGGTTGGGAGATAGAGGGTTCTCAGAGGATTCCGAATATATACAGAATCTTAAAGATTCACAATAGTCAAAAGATTCTCTCGAGATTTGAGGAGTATCGTGAGACGGTCAAAGTCAAAGCTGCTCGAAACGGCGCCGTTTTGAGGCGGGACGAGAGGTGCATTGCTGACGGTAACGAGTTGTTACGGTTTCATTGTACGACGTTTGTTTGTAACTTGGGGCAAAATGGTAATTCTAGCTTATGTAGCCAGCATTATTGTAGCACGTGTGGGGTTATTCGGGCCGGGTTTTCGCCTAAATTAGATGGAATATCCACCCTGTCATCTAGCTGGCGGGCCCACATGTCCGTCCCGGATGACATGGAGGCTGAATTTGCGTTCATGAACGTGAAACGGGCCATGTTGGTTTGTCGGGTCATTGCAGGTCGGGTTGGGTGTGACCCGATGATGACCGAGGTAGATAAGGAGGATCAGGGTTACGATTCGTTGTTGGGTCGGTCCATGACGGGTCAGGGTAAGTTGGATGATGATGAATTAATTGTGTTCAACCCGCGGGCGGTACTACCTTGTTTCGTAATCGTGTACTCAGTCTAGCTAGTTGATCGAGTCGAGTCAAGTCAAGTCAGGTCAGGTTGGGTCGGGTTGGGTCAGGTTGGGTTAAATCAGTTTGTTGTTAATTGGGTTGTGTCTAGGTGAGTAGTAAGTTCAGAGTGCATCATATGGTTTAAGAGTTGAGTAAATGAAATCACGTGGAGGACATGTGATTTTTAAGATGTTGGTAAATTGTGAGAAGTTTCTGTTTTTCTAGTTGAAACTTGGTGATCGAGTACTTATAAAGTAAACTAAGAAATTGTAAATATTTTGATTTTATTTATGAGTAAAAATACAAGGTGAAAAGTCATGATGAATATAGTGTGTTTAATAGACAAAAATTTAATTTTGCTTAAGAAATATAGATTTAATTTATGGATTTTTCTAACCTATGCCCACTAGGCATAGGATAAGAAAATAAAAAAGAAATAAGGTTATATTCTGAATTTTGTGAAAAGTCATGGTGAATATAATATTCTGAATTTTGTGAGACTTATGTTTTTCCGTTCCATTTTTTGTGATGGATTTTCCGTTTCATTTTTGCTTAAGTTGAATTACAATTTTGTTATGACTTGGTTATAAATTAAGATAGAATGTTACATTTTGCATTTTGCATTATCAAATTGACTTATACTTTGATTTAATTTGTATTGTAAAAATAGTGAGTGTATAAGCACGAATAAGGTTACCTACATTCACTTTTTTCTTAAGGCGCAACATTTGCAAGAATGTTTAAAATCTTTGGGTAATTCGTCCTTGTCATAATTGTTAACTTATTTTATTTTATTTTATTTTTTGCTCGTTGTATGTCATCATAGATAGGCAACAAATGTACTGCTCAATACTACTTTCTTTAGTAAAACAAGAATCTCAACAAAATATTATTTTAGCTCAAACAGTATAATTCAGCTTATTCCGAATGTAAGTTGAGCAAGATCACAACAACTGGATAATGATAAAGCTCTTTGAAACACTTAGAAGTTAGAACAACTACTGTTAAGGGAGTTCTAACTTAACCAAATGCTCAAATTCGAGCCATACATGAAAATGCAGCAGTATTAAAACTCGATCACGACTCATGAGAGAGATCTTACTATCCTAATAGTCTTACTCAACTTAAATCCCGATTAAACCGAATGATTACACAAAAAAAACATCCCGAATTCATTTCAATACTTAATTATATCTCCTAGTGTGCTACACTTTGTAAAGAAAAAGGAGCAACAAATAGATTAGAGAAGTTGACATAGTGATGAAATGGTCCAATTAACACACAACCGTCCAACACGTTAATTACATACAAAGGTGATTGAAATCACGAAATGTCCCTTATGTGACTTATGTCCAACGCAATTGGGAATAAAGAGCTTCACTTTGAAGCTGTAGACTGTAGTAGTAATAAAGATTAACTAATGCAACACACTCAGTCTTTCACGTTTCTTGTACTATTTTTATTTATTTTATTTTTGTTAATAAATAAAGTGATGTATAAAGAGGGTCCAACCTTAATAACAACCACCCAACAAACAAGAAAAGAAGCACCCAATATCAACGCTATTTACTAGCATTCCTAATAAGAGGGCCAACTCTCTCATTATTTCAACTTTTTTCACTTCTTTGACTACTAATGTGTAGGGCATCCAAGCACTTTGTCCCTTCAATTTATTACCAAAATAAAATGCGGGGTGCAGAATATTAGACCTGGTAAACGGGTTAATTAGATTGGATTCGAGTCTAGTCAATTTTGGGTTTGTAGACTTTGGGTCGGGGCGAAACATTTTCGTGTCTACAATTAGCAAGTTTTTTACGGATAGTAATTAGTGTGCAACAATAAACATTCGGGTCGGGTTAATTCGGGTTTCGGGTCAAACTCAGGTCTTTAGTACGGGCGTTGGGTTATTCTGATCGGGTCATTCAGGTCAGGTCAATTTTGTAAGGTCTAGTGTAGATGTCAGTTAGTTTAGATGGTAAAGTCATGAGAGATGATATTAATAACCAGTGGATGATCTTAGTTATGCTGGCAGGGAGCCCAATCACGCTGTTTTTTTCATAATTATTTGTTAAATTATCACATGGCTCCTCTTTACTGGATGATTGAGTATATTAAATATTCACATACGGAGTTAATAGTTTAGAATCCGCCCCCTTTATCGTTAGCTCTAAGATCCGCCACTATTGAGGACCTTTGAATTTCGCCAGCAACGCATTTGCCTTCGTAGCTCCTATTGCACACACACACAAAAAAGAGCAACGGCGAAGTATTATACTACACCTATCCCAAATAGTATTTACTTTTGTTTCTTAATTTAGGGAATTAGAAAGAAAAATAGACCATAAAGTATAATATTATTTTCAAAATAATTTGTTTTGTATGAGCTTTAGTTTAATGTTTCTACTAAAAGAATAAGAGATCTCCAATATTTTCCCGCCTAAATAAAAACTACTCTATAATTGAGCTTCATTATTCATATCTAAAATTGAGTCATGTTGTTTAATTTCATACACGGAGTAATAAATATATAAGTCTAGCCCATTAAAAGGGATAATATATTTCAATTTGATTAAGCATATTAATAGAATATTCTTATTCTGTTACATAAAAAAATTGTACTGATTATAAGTATGATGTGAAAGTAATAATTTACTATTATTATTTTTAAAACTAAACTTAATGGCTACAATAATTACTTAACGGTTATATTACGCCTTTAGTGGATATAATAATATAATAACAATATTTTTTTAAAATAAAGTTAACAAAATAGTTCGATTAAAACCGGCAATCTTATACGGATTAAAAGTGTTGAAACTACTTGATGGGGCATATTCTGCACCCGCTGACCGAGTCAACATATTAAGCAAGGTCAAAGATATCCAAAACAAGTCAACACCTTGGACAGCCTAGCCGACGCCACCTGTCGGCCTGTCACTTGGGTCTCGGCCAGCAACTAGCCGGGGGGCACGTATCCGCGTACTCACATCCAAGACCCCTCGGCCGGCCTGACATGGGTCCATCGGCCGAGGGTAGAACGGTCTTTCCACCTGCTAGCCACTTGGCCACTACGTGACAAAAGGTGAAAGTCTATAAATACTCCTCAACCCTCATTGAGGAAAGGATCCAGAATTTAACCTAAAAATCACTATTCATCTGATAATATCTTCCTTATCTCTCTACAACACACTTAGCCAAGTAACAACAACTTATCTCTCTAAGTTTACTGACTTGGGCGTCGGAGTGAGTACGCTTGGCACAAAGCCAAGCCCTCAGTTCGTTCATTGTTGCAGGAGAGGCCGAGAGGAACGATAGAGACGTGAGGAATCCAACTCGAGACATCATTCTACAAGCCACAGGTGGTAACAATACTTGCTCTGGAATTACACCCGGAACAATTGGCGCCGTCTGTGGGGAAGATACTAGAAGTTAGTCACATTCATTCCCAAACAAAAACCCACCCAACAAGCTAAGAAGATGTCAAAACAACCAGAGGAAACATTGACCGACGAAACCGAATTCGGCCAAGATGATACCGTCCACAATTCTGAGATCGGGCCGTCCTCCACCGGCCGAGTAATTCAACCGGCGTACGGGATGCCGATACTACCAGAAACACCGCTGCCCGCCGGCCAGGTCACTATCATGGGACATGTGGTCGATGCAGCCAAACTGAAGCTACTCCTGGACCTGATGGGTAATACGCCGATCACTCCCGCCGCAACGACGGTGACGGCAGCACACCCGCAGGTGACCCGGACCCACAAAGTGACCCCAAACAACTTGTCGGGGGCAGTGCAAGGAGCGGAGCATACTAGGACGCCGGCGGAGCCCATACTGCCAGTGGCCGACCAAAGTCCTTCCCCCACTCGCGGGAGGACAGCGTCGCCGCGGCAACGAGGCCATCCCCGGAGGAAAGCAGACAGCGCCAAAACCTCGATCACCTCGGCCAAAGCCGGGAGTGACGGGGGAACGAGTCGACATGCTAACATATTTACGACGGCAGACAGCGCCAAAACCTCGATCACCTCGGCTAATTAAGACCGAGGGCGACGGGGGAACGAGTCGCTATGCCTAGATATTTACAACAGCAGACAGCGCCAAAACCACGATCACCTCGGCCAAAGCCGGGAGTGACGGGGGAACGAGCCCACATGCTAACATATTTACGACGGCAGACAGCGCCAAAACCTCGATCACCTCGGCTAATTAAGACCGAGGGCGACGGGGGAACGAGCCGATATGCCTAGATATTTACAACAAAGAGATAGCGCCAAAACCTCGATCACCTCGGCCAAAGCCGGGAGTGACGGGGAACGAGCCGACATGCTAACATATTTACGACTTACAGACAGCGCCAAAACCTCGATCACTTCGGCTAATTAAGACCGAGGGCGACGGGGGAACGAGCCGATATGCCTAGATATTTACAACAGCAGACCGCGCCAAAACCTCGATCACCTCGGCCAATGCCGGGAGTGACGGGGGAACGAGCCCACATGCTAACATATTTACGACGGCAGACAGCGCCAAAACCTCGATCACCTCGGCTAATTAAGACCGAGGGCGACGGGGGAACGAGCCGATATGCCTAGATATTTACAACAAGAGACAGCGCCAAAACCTCGATCACCTCGGCCAAAGCCGGAGTGACGGGGAACGAGCCGACATGCTAACATATTTACGACGGCAGACAGCGCCAAAACCTCGATCACCTCGGCTAATTAAGACCGAGGGCGACGGGGGAACGAGCCGATATGCCTAGATATTTACAACAGCAGACCGCGCCAAAACCTCGATCACCTCGGCCAAAGCCGGGAGTGACGGGGGAATGAGCCGACATGCTAACATATTTACGACGGCAGACAGCGCCAAAACCTCGATCACCTCGGCTAATTAAGACCGAGGGCGGCGGGGGAACGAGCCGATATGCCTAGATATTTACAACAGCAGTCAGAACGTAAACTCAGTTGCCCCGGCCAAAGCCGGGAACGAGACGAGGGAAACGCGACTTGCTCTCGGCAAATTAAGACCGAGCTTAAGAACGTATAAGTACGGTTGAGACGCAAATCTGACACCTCGGCTAACTAAGACCGAAAGCGTCAACGAGGACACGATCAATATCGTCTATAAATACGAATTTGTCGCGCCGTAACCCCGATTCCCTCGGCCAAGGCCGGGAAGCAGCGGGGACACAACGACCGATACGTTAACATGTTCACAACGACCGTTGGGAAGCGCAAATCCGACGCCTCGGCTAATTAAGACCGAGCCTGAACGAGGACGCCACCGACAGGCCAACATGTTTAAAAACGTTAAGTACAGTTGAGATACGCATTCTAACTGCCCCGACTAGGCCGATGGTAGAAACAAAAAAGAAGCACTCAATTAATAACGTAAGAAGACAACTCAGATGAAAATGAGATAAAGACCCCGGCCAAGCCGGAGGCAAAATAAACAAGCTTTATTAAAAATGATCGCAGAATATACGCTCAACACACATCGGAGCCCATACCACGGCATAGACTACGCTGGGGGCAAATTGATGGGGCATATTCTGCACCCGCTGACCGAGTCAACATATTAAGCAAGGTCAAAGATATCCAAAGCAAGTCAACACCTTGGACAGCCTAGCCGACGCCACCTGTCGGCCTATCACTTGGGTCTCGGCCAGGCAACTAGCCAGCCGGGGCACGTATCCGCGTACTCACATCCAAGACCCCTCGGCCGGCCTGACATGGGTCCATCGGCCGAGGGTAGAACGGTCTTTCCACCTGCTAGCCACTTGGCCACTTGGCCACTACGTGACAAAAGGTGAAAGTCTATAAATACTCCTCAACCCTCATTGAGGAAAGGATCCAGAATTTAACCTAAGAATCACTATTCATCTGGTAATATCTTCCTTATCTCTCTACAACACACTTAGCCAAGTAACAACAACTTATCTCTCTAAGTTTACTGACTTGGGCGTCGGAGTGAGTACGCTCGGCCAAAGCCGAGCCCTTAGTTTGTTCATTGTTTCAGGAGAGGTCAAGGGAGGAAGTCAAGCAAAGACGTCATTCTACAAGCTACGAGTGGTGACAATACTTGCTCTGGAATTACACCCGGAACACTACTTTTTTTTACCTTTTAATACAAAACATTATTATACTAATTTAAATTTTATAATTAAATGTCAACCGGAGTTAAGTGCTATTAATATAATTACTATTTTCTCTAATTTGCCCATCTACAAAACCGCGCATTCGCGCGGGATCTATACTAGTGATACAATTACTAGTTTAGATCCCGCACAATAAATGCGCGGTATTTTTAGAGTTTTTATTCTTGTATTACTTAATCATGCTAAATTAACACCCTATTGATTTTTCATAATTTACGTTATTATATTTTGATATGAGAAAAAAATTGAACTGTAACCAGGAAAACTGAGTAAAATTGAACTGTGAAATAATAGTGGTATCTTATAAATTTTTCATTTTTCTCATTTTTGTATTTTGCTTCGAGCAAAAAAAAAAACTAAAAATTAATTCAAGAGAATTGAGTAATGTGCTAAAATGTATTTTTTTATAAGTGTTTTTTATACCACAGAGCTAGTGATTCCAATTTATAAATTCTCTCAATTTTTTTTGTTGTAAAAGTAATCAAAATGATTTATATTTTTGTTTATACATAGCACGAATAGTATGAGTCTTTCTCAAATCATGTTTATACACAAAATATAAGTCAAATTATTCTCAAATAATAGCATTAATAAAATATTTAATAGTTTAAAATTTTATATTATTTATACTTTAAATAAAATATTATAATTTAGTGTTTAGTGAAAAATTATATAATTTGAAGAAAAGATTAACTTTAATGAAAATAATTATATAATGAGGTATTTTTAGAGTTTTTATTCTTGTATTACTTAATCATGCTAAATTAACACCCTATTAATTTTTCATAATTTACGTTATTATATTTTGATATGAGAAAACAATTGAATTGTAACCAGGAAAACTGAGTAAAATTGAACTGTGAAATAATAGTGGTATCTTATAAATGTTTCATTTTTCTCATTATTTTATTTTGTTTCGAGCAAAAAAAAAAACTAAAAATTAATTCAAAAGAATTGAGTAATGTGCTAAAATGTATTTTTTTATAAGTGTTTTTTATACCACAGAGCTAGTGATTCCAATTTATAAATTCTCTCAATTTTTTTTGTTATAAAAGTAATCAAAATGATTTATATTTTTGTTTATACATAGCACGAATAGTATGAGTGTTTCTCAAATCATGTTTATACACAAAATATAAGTCAAATTATTCTCAAATAATAGCATTAATAAAATATTTAATAGTTTAAAATTTTATATTATTTATACTTTAAATAAAATATTATAATTTAGTGTTTAGTGAAAAATTATATAATTTGAAGAAAAGATTAACTTTAATGAAAATAATTATATAATGAAATTACATGTTTTAATTATTAATTACATTTATTAGTAAATACAATTAAATTATCAATAGTTTCCTTATTTAAAAAGATGCTTTTGGAGGGAAAATTTGTGAGTTCACCTATTCATTAAGTAAATAGGGGATTGGGAGTGATTTTTTTGATATCTTCATTTAATATATGAGATACTTTGCAGAATAATATATGCAAAATATCAACATCTCGAGATTTGGAATATATGAAGCCATATCAAGATTTTGAGATTTCGAGATAATTGTAGATTGTATATTTTTTTTTTTGGGAAGTCCTATCAAGATTTCGAGATAATTATAGATTGTATATTTTTTTTTGGCAATGATTGAGGGTGTTACACATATTTTTTAGGAATCGTTTTGGTATACTTTTTTTTTGGCAATGATTGAGATTTTTACACATATTTATTGGCAATAATTTGTTAGGTTAATTTGGTGAAGAGATATAGTCTAGATTTAGCATAGTGAGTAGAACAACGTTACAACAAATTTTTGGCAGAATCATTTGTTAGGTAGAATGGCCCATAGTATAATGCCAAAAATGAAGGCCCAATTAAGAGATAAAAATTTAGGCGTAAAAAAGGTAGAATGGCCTATTCATTTAGTAAATAGGGGATTATATAAGCGCAATTATATCAAAAAGTATTCCGTAAATATTATCGGGCCTTTACGCTTATTCGGATTTGTCTTATATTATTGGGCTGAATTACTATAGAGACCCACTTGACATATAAACAACGTAATTTAACCCAAAAACGAAAAGCCCATCATATTTCCCGCCAAAAAAAATTGATAAAAATATTTGATTTTAATAGAAACGCTACTGCTTCTTGAAACAGTCACATACTCACATTTGATCGCATTTCACTTCCATCTTCACGAATTTCAGCGAAACGTAGGACTTTCGTCGCGATCTCGTGTATCGAAACTCACCTTACAGTTCATGGTTCGTCTCTTCGAAACTTGACACTTTAATACTCCGTAGTTCAATAATACAATCTACATGTATGCTTGTTAATTATACTGTATCTGAAATTAATTGATTACTACTTTTTGCGATTATTATGAAGCCGTTTTATCTGTAGATTTTTCCAATTTGTTTTCTCGTTTGCGTGTCGATAGCCAAGTGTATTCCGTGTATGTTTCTGTGTACTGAGCTTGTTCAATGGAATTGGTGATTTTTGTTGAATATTAAGTGTTCGACAAATTGCAGAGCTAGAAATTTGTGGATTTTATATAGGTATACGATTAGAATTGTTAATTAGGTTAATTAGGTATTTGATTTTAGTATTAATTGCGGCGAATTGATTACTACTCGTTTCACGGTTGCAGCTATTCCTATCATCAATTGATTTTGAAATGAAACCGATGTCAACTTGTTTCATTTAATATTAGGGTTTAGCTGGATGTGCTCAGTGAGGTCTCTTTAACTAGGGATGTTGCGGAGTAGCAGCAGTTACGGGTTTTCCAACTAATTTGTTGTATTCTTGCAATTGTCGAATGTTTACTTTAGGTCACTGGTGATAGATGAACCATCTCAACCAAAACCTTAAGGTGATGGTTGAGGCCCAACTATTATAAATATTCCTATTACGCTCCCTCACTCAAATGCCCGTTGGGCTTGAAGAGTGGTTAGTTGTGCAACGGCTCCCCCGTACCGTGTGCTGGGTTTCCACTTAGCGTTTTTGAGGAGTTTTGAGGTTGCCAGGATTTGAACCCGTGACCTTCGGTCACACTAGCTCTGATACCATGATAGATGAACCAAAACCTTAAGGTGATGGTTGAGCCCAACTATTATAAATATTCCTATTAACTGGTTCAAGAGAGTTGATAAGTGCACTCGAAGTTGAGTCTTTATAATTATGCAATGTTATTGCAGTAACTGTTTTGGCTCTTCTGTGTAATTGTTAGCAGCTACGGTTAAATCTTGATCCGACTACTAGATAATTTATTGGACTGGTTAGTTGAATTCCATAGAGGAAAGTAGCGTGTGTCTGAGTATGCATTCTGACTTGTTAGCTTGAGTTACGACTCTTATGAGGTTCATGATCTACGCACTTCCCTTAAGTCTTCTGAATGTGAATCGTAAGAATCGCTGATAGCAGTTAAGTACTCCTTAGAGTGCAATTCTTTGGACACGTTTATCTATGTGATTCCGCCACATGTGAACATGACCTGAGGAAGTTACCAGTGATGTTAGTAGTAATACCAAATCAGTGCCTCCAGAATCTATGTGAGGCTTGTATTATAGTCTTCAGAATCAGTATTCTCGTTCTGTCTTGAACGACTTAACATTTTCAGTTGGGGTCCGGTCACTACTAATAAATACCCTAGGGCCACCTGAAATTGTACCAAGACGATTCGTTTCTTCCCATAATAGGCCATGGTTGTGACTGGTCCGTTAGTCCCTCAGTCGTGAAACGCCTTTAGTAATGCATTATGGCAAGCATTTGCTGCACCCTGGCTAGCTATTTCTGTTTCCTGCATAAACTAGCTACATAAAAAACCTGATGCTCGTATTTTTTTCTACTGTTTCGTTTAGCTTTTTTTACTTTCTGATATTTAGCTAAAACAAACCAATTATTTGTATATATTTGCAGCTTACTTCGAGGATAATCATGGACAAGCAAAACAAGTAACAAAGTCAAGACTCAAGATCACTGAATGAATTTCCAAATGTGTTGTGGAAGAATTCATTCTCATTACCATCTTCATTGGTCTTGCCTCTCAGCTTTGACGAATGGAGCTATGCTGAATATGCGTAAGCATTGAATCCTACCTCCGTTTTTCAGTCCGTGTTTTGATGAATAGATTAGTAGGGATCGCTCTATGAAACTACGTGTTAGAGAAATCGTAGCCCTTTTATGTGTTGTTACTTGTTAGTTATTCTTTTAGCACCAACATAGACTTTTAGGGTGTGTTTGGATTGAGGAATTTGGAGGGAAAAGAAAGAGAGAGAGAGTAGAGGATTTAAAATCCCTTGTTTGGATAGCAAATAAGTGTGGAGGGAAATGATTTGAATAAACTCGTATGAGATTGTCAAGCTTAATCAATAATAATCAAAAGATAAGACAATATTTCATATATAAGAAATGTAATGCTTTAACATGGTTCTTGATACATCATTTGCAACTGTTATCAATAAGAATGTAAATCTAAGACAATTAAGTTGTCATAAACACCAAACCTTAGTGCAAATTATCACAGGAATCAAAACAGTAGGTGCAGGAAAAAGAATGATCAGATGTTACAAATAACAAAACCAAGAAATTAAATCCTATTATATCATTGAAGAAATAACTGATCAATGACGGTTGATAGCGCCACATGATCGTCTAATCTCTCCCTGCTTTCCAGTAAGAACACCAATTCTTCCCATCTTAATCATAGCCTTACCAAACTTATCGAGGAAAAAACCGTCATTACTGTAAGCAAGCTTCTTAACGATGCTGTTAGTTAAAGGTGAATTTGCTATATTGACATCGATCTCAAGAACTCCTCTGTTTGCTACTAATTGTTTGTAATAACCATTGTCCATCCTATAGTAACTCTTTGGTGTTTGATCCAAGAATGTCGCACTGTTGATCTTACCCTTTGCGGGACATGTATTCCTTAGGGTCTTTAGCAATGCCGGGTTCATCCTTGGGTCGGGTTTCCTGGTGTTGTAGAAATTGTATAGACGATCCTGGAACTTGTCACAGTGTACCTTTCCAACAGTATGTCCTCCTGTGAAATAATATTTTAATTATTGAAGTTAATATAAAGTTTTTTTAAAAGGCAATTAATCAAGTATAACTGCACAATATGTGATTAAATAATTTAAATTTAAATTATTTTCTAGTTTAAGGTAAGTAAAGAGCTATTTTGATACTGACGGTCGCAAACCCAGGTTAAACAGGTTATGTGTAGTACGGAGTACTTCGTAATGATTTTTAAAGCTAGGCTAGCTAACATTTGTCGAAAAATATGTTTACGCTGATATTATTTGAAATAGAGCGTACCTAGAAGAACAACAAAGTCCTCTTTAGTTAGTCCTCTTGAGTTAAAGAGATGGACAGCATTTTGCACTGGCATGTTCACTGAAGGAAGGTTCTTAAGGGCTTCGCTCTGGCTTGAAACCCAACCATCTCGTCTTCCTGTCTCTGCATCGTACCATTTTCCTCCATACTGTTCCCAATAAACAATCATACGTTAGGCGAAAAGCTTTTTTATAACTTGTGAGTTTTTTCTTTAGCCTTTTAGGTAGAAAATTCGACGAGTGTATCCAACAATGCTTACCAAAGCTACAGAAGATCTAGCAGCAAGAATAAGGATATCGGAACATGATACTACTCCTGGACAAACACTTTCTAGTACATCCTTTGCAGTATCTATAACTTCAAACCCACCAAGACTTAGATTTGGCTTTGCTGTTTTCTCTGTTTTTGGGCCGTCAACTAAGACTGACGCGTCACATCCCTACACACCAAAACGAATGTCATGCACGACAATTATATTGAGTCGAGAAGCAAGAACTATTATACAGAAAAAAATAAACACGTAGAATTAACTTACCCTGACGATACAATCATGGAACTGTAACCGAATCAAATGACCCACAGTGTTGGGATCTTTTGACGCGTAGGCCTTAACTACGTTGAAAACTATCTCCTCAACATTGTGTTTCCCACATTTTCCCCTATAGTACCCAACCTTCAAATTCCCATAACTTTGGCTAACAAGGGTCATTAGAATGATCCCTAAGGCGAAGACCGATGAAGATGAACTAAACTTCATCTTGCCTTTGATATAATGTGTATATGTGTATGTATGTATGTCTTTTGGTATGTGGTTAATGTTTATGAGCTTATGAAAATGGTGTGACATTCTTTCGGTATTTATAGTGTATTAGTGTTGCTATAATGCTAGTTATTGCAGGATCAATCATGTATCAGCTGGATATGACTTTGTCTTAGCTTGCTAGAAATACACAAGAGGCACATATAATATTGTTTTTATAAAAAAAAATTAAAATATTCTTTTGATTAATCTTTTGACAAATTATTAAAATCATAATATTTTCACAGAAGAAGGAAATAATTATTTTCATAAGAATGTTTGATTGAAAGAACTTTGAAAAAAAAAAAGGTTACAATTTGTTGTTATCTGCTTGTCTAAATAATATGGAATTACCTTTTATATTGTCTATGTTACTCCGACTCTTCTTATTCTATCGTGTACCCGTGTCTCACACTTGACACTCTTTCATGTTATGACACTCGGACACCTCATTGAAGCCAAAATATGCATATTTTTCATACAAATAGCCAAGTCTAATACACGTACTCGTATCAGATACTTCTAAACGAGTCTGGGTAACATAAAAAGAGAAAGTCATTCCTATTAATTAAAATTTAAAAGAGTCTAAATTCCTTGATCAATCAAACACATATTTAGCATGCTAGAATAAGCACAAGGGGAAATATAATAGTATTTATACATTTGACAAATGAGTAGTTTGAGTTGCATTAAGGCACATTAATGTCTAATGATTAATAACTGATTGGTAGTTAGCATATAATCAATCTTCTACATTTTCAGAAAGTCTTGTTCTCTACATTTCCATAATTTGACATTCTAATTTCTAAACTTAAGGCATGCTTCCTGACTTGGAGAATATTCCCAGTAGATCATTATTGGATAATTCGATGTATCGTGGAGACGAGTTGACTATGCAGTTTAGTTTAATAATATGATCCTAATGAGTGATTCTCAGTTTATGTTTAGATAAGTTCCCGGCCTTACGAATGTCGTGACATTGGGTTGCTAACGATCAGTAATATTCTTTAAAATTTTACTGACCATGTCCTCTGTACCAAATTTTCTCCCCAAGTGTCCGAGTTCATTTGTTATGTTAGAGAATTGGGCCACATACTATGAATACTCTCATCTTCGTACATTATGAACATTTCATATTATTCGATCAACTGAGGAATATGCATAGATAATGCTGTACTCTTGCGAGGTGATACTGCTTTGTAACAAAGAGATAACTTTTGAGTTCTTTTTAGCTTTCTTATAATTATAACCATTCTTGTGGTCGTCTTCCTCTATCTTTACATTTTCATACCGTGAGAACTGGCAACTTTTCCGTCAATTCCTTCAATGAAATGCAATGTTTTTGGATCTTGACTATTAGCAGTTACAATTAAATCTCGGATCCAACTGATGGAACGATGAGTTATTGGAGTCGGTAGTTAAATTCTATAGGGGAAACTGGTCTGCTCTTTTGTGTATTATGACTTGAGAGATTGAGTTATGTTGTTCATGATCAATGCATGACTTTATACGATCATATGTTTCGTAACTAGGTTGTCCACTCCACTTTAGACTATCTTGGGGGACTACTGTATCATTTTCAATTACTTCCGCCACACATATGATCCTACAGATTGGGAATGACCTATAGCCATCAAATTCGTCTTTCAGATTATCGTGTGGGGCTGTGTGTAATAAGCTAGGTTGTCCACACGACCACGCCATACTAACCATAGAACTTCTTCTGTGGCACATGTTCTTGGTTTAACCGCCTGGAGAAGTTTCGGCCAACCAATTTTCTACCTGATTGTTTTAGATTGCATCATGCATTAGAAAGCCAATATGTGTCCTGGCCTAGCCCCTAGGCTGCTCACATAATCTGTTTCGTTTAGCTTTTTGTTCTGATATTTTGCTACAATAAACCTTCACCTGTGAGTTCTAATTTCTAAATACTGACTTCCGCATTCTCCCTTTTACAGATTACACGGCTCCTAAGAGTTGTGAGGTACTGTACGTTACAGATTACTCTGCTGTTCGAGAATGATATGCTGCTTTGGCATATTTGTAAGCATATGTTGTCATCAAATAAGTGAGTTGTCTTATGGCTCTATACTAGATTCTATTCTTTTCTTAAGAATGATACTCTTTCCGTCTCAGTCATCTGTTTACATTTTATATTCATTGTGAGGGGTAGTTTAATCAGAGGTACACAAATGACTGGAACGGAAGGAGTATAACTGTATAAGGTAATGGGAGCTTCATGCTGTGTTTTTTTCCTTCCATAAAGCGGATTTGGTGCGGCTTTAGATTTGCTGTTAATTTTCCCAATTGAAGCCGGTGACCGGGAAATCCACGAAACACTTTAAGGTGCTGGAGCCCAAAAACTAAAGACCTTGCCTTCCATACCACAACTCCTTCCTGCAGCACTCGTTAGTCGGAACACACCTGTGATTCTGTGAATGGCAGTTCTTCATCTAATCTAATTCAGCACTTCAAATTTCATGCCGGAAGAGACTCACTAAGTAATGTTTTGGAGGCGACAGCAACGTACCAGGTTGGTATTGACTGAACTTTTCAATCTTGGGCTATCACTCAGACATTTACTGATAATTCTCAGTAGAACTGCATAACCATTTACATCAAGAGTACCGCTGTCACTCAAGACATTTAGCGAGTAATTACTGATTAACACGACACATTTAGATCGACCAGAGAAAATCAGCCTCGGGATGGTATAACAACATTTCACGCCATATCATGTTCCTTATCTGTTCCACCCCAACGTCTGCATCCACGTTAATCTGACACGGAAATGGAGTAGGCTGTCGCTTGTGGTGATCGTACATATTCTGGAAGTACGGGTGCTGCAGTGCCTCTGCTGCGGTAATTCTTTTTTGCGGGTTAAACTCAAGCATTTTACTTAGAAGGTCCAACCCCCATAGGTCTGCATTTGGGAACAAATACCCAAAGTCGATCCCTGGTGCGCGATACCATGATTTGAGTAAGCTTAGTACCTCTGGATTAGTGATGAACCCCAGATTTGAGTCCTTTTGTGTCCCCAAAATATCGATGATTGCCATCAGTTGATCCAGCCGATTGTCTCCCGGGAAAAGAGGCTCTTGGCCTAGTAATTCAGCGAAGATGCAACCTACAGACCAGACATCTATAGCGGGTCCGTAGGTGTCACAATTGAGGAGGAGCTCTGGTGCTCTGTACCACCGAGTTACGATATAGTCAGTAGCAGGCTGGGTTTGGGGTGAGCCTTTGGTGGTTGTTGCTAGCCCGAAATCGCATATCTTCAGGTCATTCTTGGCATTCACAAGCAGATTTCCCGGTTTCAAATCCCGGTGAATGATGTTGGATGAGTGTAAATAGTTCAGGCCATTGAGTAACTGCATCATAAATTTCATACGAACTGATTAGAAACTTGTTAACGATGTATATATATATATCACTAATACTCGTGTGAAGCGGTTTTACACAAATTTATTGTAATACTTACTGTAAGGCTAATACTGTAATAGAGGCTTTGTCTGGTAAACACATTATAAATGGTAGATTTTATCAGAAGGTTTGACTAGCCTATTATAATTAGCAGAATTAATTTGAGTGTTTGTGGTAATTGACACATTACGATTAGTAGATTGTTAGTTTTCTTTGTAAAATGGAGAAAAATTTCCTATTTTATAATATACTAACTAATATCAGCATATTGATCCCAAATATGTTATTTCAATATGTTGTTACTAAACACTAAAATTAGCATATTAATTGGTCAAACATGCTAAAACCCTTGAATATGCTTAAAATTACCAATATACCGTTTACCAAACAGCGCCAGAATGTTTGAAACCCTGATCAAATAATTAGAGAGAATAAAACAAAATTAAAAAAAAAAAAGTCGTCTTGACGTACCTGAAAAATAAAATACTGGACGAGGTCATTTGATATTTCCAGAACAGAGCGAATGAAGCTGCCAAGATCACGATCCATAAGCTCGAAAACCATGTATACATCCTCGCAATTAGCTGAAGTAATCAAAACATCTTTCAATGAAATAACGTTCTCATGGCGAACATGACGAAGGATTCTCAACTCCCTGAACGCCTCCAACGCTTCCTTGGGATCCTCACCGACGTTAATCTTCTTAATAGCAACTTTCTCCTTAGTGACCGTATCAATAGAAGAACAAACAACGCCGTAGGCACCCCTGCCTATCGGGTCAATAGGCTTGTACTTAGCTTCGATCTCACAGAAGGCGTCCCAAACATCAAAACAACTATGCTTCTCGTTATTTTGCTGCATCATCATCGTCATTGTTATATATCTTGAATAATGTAGGATTAATATTAATGTTACTCTATGTTTATGTTTTTGAAGGAAATAAAGAATTTTTGCTTAGAAATATTTATGTATTTATATACTCCTACTAACAAGTCCTAGCAAAGTGAGGAATTTAATACATGTATACCGTAAGATTAATTTAGGAAAGTTTTTTTTTTTTTTTTTTTTTTTTTTTGTTGTAAAAAACTAAGGTTATAAATTAGGTAATAAATTAAAGTTACTTGGCGGTCAAGTTCATAAATTAAAATTACATAATTTTTGTGTTTTTTTTGTTTTTGTAAAATTATTTTAAGGAAAGTTATTTTTTTTTTGTCCTTTTTTTTTTCTTTTACCAAAATTACTTAGGGTAATTAAGTTACTTGGCGGTCAAGTTCATAATTTTCCTTTTCGTCGTTTTTGGATTTTCTATTTATTTACAGCTAGAAACCTACTTGTATTTGTTAGATACGATCATGCGATATTTATATTTATTGTAACGATATCACAACAAATTTACAACTGCACTACTTAGAGTTAAAGGGTAACATAAGGACTTGAACTATGGATTTTTTTCCAGTTAAGGACCCGAACTTTCAGAGTTTCCAGTTAAGGGACTCTCATCTAACACCGTTAACTATTTCACCACTCTACTGACTTCTCTATTTCATTATTCATCAATTCATCATGAACTCAAATTTAACTGGAAAAAAATCCATAGTTCAAGTCCTTATTGCTTGAGAATTTAAAGTTAACCTGTAAATTTAACTCCGTCATGGCATTCATTGTAAACTCAAATTTAATATTCATATTTGACTTTGTTGGTCAATCGATATTGACTTTCAATAAGGACTGAAAATATTGTATATTATGAGAAAATATTGGTCGTCACCAAAGTCATACGAGAACAATACTTTAGGCTCTGTTTGGTAAAACTGACTGAAAAGGTACCTGAAACCTGAAAATGTACCTGAAACCTGATAAGGTGACTGAAATTAAAAAGGTAATTTGAAAAAGCTAATTGAAAATTGGAAACTGATAAGGTAGCTGATTAATTGTAGAGTGTTTGGTAAAAATAACTGAAAAGGTAACTGATTTTTTGTAAAATGACATAAAAGGACATTAATAATTATAATAAATTAATTTAAATAAAGGATAAATATGTAAATAGAACATTTCAGCTACCTGAAACTTTAAAAAGCTACCTAGAGTAGCTTTTCATTTCAGGTACCTGAAAAGTCATTTCAGGTACCTGAAATGACTTTACCAAACAGCACTAGTTAAAACAACTACCTGAAATATTAGTCAAATCAGGTTGCTTGGTCAAATCAGGTACCTGAAATGCCTTACCAAACATAGCCTAATTGAAGTAATTGATGTTCAATAAGGTCAGCACTAATTTAATTGCAAATTCCGCCTTATAACAGAACACGACCGTCTCACAATCGTTTAATGTCGGATCATATTGCTTGAGAATTTAAAGTTGACCTATAATATATTGTCAGTGATTCTTTTTAGTCGGAATAATCTTTTAGTGTCTACTGTCTAGTAAAATCACCTTAATTGAGAATTTAAAGGATAACTTAATCTCAATCGTCGAACGTAATTAATAAGAATGTAAATGTAAGACGATTATTTTGTCAAAAATAGTACAGCAAAATTACAAGACAACAAGAATAATCAGATGTTACAAATTTGCATAAAAAAATTTAATTCCTAAAATACAATTCAATGATTTTCTTTCAAAATTCGAGATGAAGCGATAATTGATCAATGACGGTTGATAGCGCGACATGATCGTCTAATCTGTCCTTGCTTTCCAGTAAGAACACCAATTCTTCCCATTTTAATCATAGCTTTACCAAATTTGTCGAGGAAGAAACCGTCATTACTGTAAGCAAGCTTCTTAACAATGCTGTTCGTTAAAAGTGAATTTGCTATATTTACGTCGATTTCAAGAACTCCTCTGTTTGCTACTAATTGTTTGTAGTATCCATTGTCCATCCTATAGTAACTCTTTGGTGTTTGATCCAAGAATGTGGCTTTGTTGATCTTACCATTTCGCGGGCATGTGTTCTTTAAGGACTTTAGCAATGCCGGGTTCATTCTTGGGTCGGGTTTACCAGTGTTGTAGAAATTGTATAGACGATCTTGGAACTTGTCGCAGTGTACATTTCCGACTGTATGTCCTCCTGTGAAATATTATCAAACTAGTTTAGACCCAATGTAATAAATGCACGGTATATATAATCTTTTTTAAAAATAAATTACTTATATAATAGTGGTATCTAAATAATTGCTCATCAAACTAAGTGGTGTTAGTCCAGTGGTAACTGGGTTAAACCTTGAAACTTGCAGAAATGCAAGAGTTGAGAGGTTCCAAGTTCGACTACCAGCTGGCCCCCGAAGGGGTGGCTTACATGGTCCATGTGGTGGTGTGGGAATGCATGGGCCGGGGGGGACTCAACCCCCTCGTCATCAAAAAAAAATAAAAAAAATTGCTCATATTTCTCGTCACGGTATGTAGAGTTTTTTTTTTTTTTTTAGTAAATTACTTATATAATAGTGCTATCTCATTTATTGTTCATATTTCTCATTGTTTTGTTTTGAGAAAAAAAAAGGTTGTAACTGATAATTAATCAAGAGCATTGAGTAAAGTGCTAAAATATATTTTAAACAAAATATTTTTTATATCACAAAACTAATGATTTTAATTTTTAAATTCTCTTAATTTTTGTTTGTCACGAAAGTAATAATAGCGATTTACAGTTTGTTTTATACGTAACACGGGTCAAGTCATTCTCAAATAATAGCATCAACAAAATATGTAGCAATTTATATTTATATTTTAATTAAGAGAATATAGTTTAGAATTTAGTGAAAATAATATAATTTGATGAAAAGTTTAATATTAATGAAAATATAATTTAATGAAATAAAATATAATTATTAGGTTTCCTTATTTAGTAAATGGACTAAGGAAAAAATTTTAGATCCACCTATAGGGGATGCCAAAGAAGTCACAATGGTTATTTTTTGTAGTGACGGTTTTCAAACTCGGGTTATGAGTATTACCCTTAATGACTGAAAACTAAGGTAGTACGTTGACATTTGTCGTGAATATGTGTATTTTGATACGGAATACTCCCTCCATTCAACTCCACATTGCATGTATTCCTTTTCCGTTCATTCAACTCCACATTGCAACTTTCCTTATTTGGTTGTACTTTTATTACTATAATACTATAATTCCACTATTTAGGCCCACAAATTATACAAAATCTCAACACTTTCTATCCATTTGTTGTACTTTTAATATTATAATATAGTTTTCTTAATATTTGTACATAAAGCATATATGCAAAGTGGAGTTGAATGGAGGGAGTATTATTTTGGAATTGAGCGTACCTAGAAGAACAACGAAGTCTTCTTTAGTTAGTCCTCTCGAGTTAAAGAGATGGACAGCTTGTTGCACTGGCATGTTTACTGAAGGAAGGTTCTTAAGGGCTTCACTTTGGCTTGAAACCCAACCGTCTCGTCTCCCTGTCTCTGCATCATACCATTTTCCTCCATACTGTTTCCATAAAAACAGTTGTGGAATTCGTACATAAACATTAGACAACTGGCAATTAAAATTTATAACTTTCATACGTTTGTTTAATATATGCGAGCTGTATTTTAATCAAAGTTATGGAAATTGGCTTACCAAAGCTACAGCAGATCTAGCAGCGAGGATAAGAATATCGGAACATGATACAACTCCTGGACAAACACTTTCAATAACATCCTTTGCGGTATCTACAACTTCAAACCCGCCAAGGCTTAGATTTGGTTTCGCTGTTTTCTCTGTTTTTGGACCGTCAACTAAGACTGATGCATCACATCCCTGCATACCAAAACCAATGTCAAAAACTCATAAAAGACGATAATTTAGTTGATAAGCATGACCGGCTATAAATCAAACAGTAGGTCTCCCTTGTGACACGTCACAAATTGTGACCGGAGAACTGTAACCATTTTATAATAAAAAGTAACCATCCAAATTCTTGTTTATCAGATAATATTATATTTCGTTATAAAATTGTCACAATTCTACATCACAAGCTTGTGATTTGTGACACGTTACAAATCAAAACATGAAAACATCGAATTAACTTACCCTGACGATACAATCATGGAACTGTAACCGAATCAAGTGACCCACAGTGTTGGGATCTTTTGATGCATAGGCCTTAACTACGTCGAAAACTATCTCCTCAACATTATGCTTGCCACATTTTCCTCTATAGTAGCCAACCTTCAGATTACCATAACATTGGCTAACAAGGGTCATAAGAATGATCCCTAAGGCGAAAACCGATGAAGATGAGCTGAACTTCATCTTGCCTTTGTTGTTAAAGACTTTTGAGATAAATTTGTTTATATAATTGGTATAAATGTTTTATGTTTAGAACTTTATGAGCTTATGAAAATGTGTGAAATTCTCCCATTATTTATAGTGTTGCTAGAATGATTGGTATTGTATTGTCAATCATGTAGAAGCTGGATATATATGACTTTTTCTTAGCTTGTTGGAAATACACTAGAGTACAAGAGGTACATATAATAGTGTTTTATGTACTCCCTCCTATTCCCGATAATCTTCTCTATTCATGGGTGGCACGAAAATTAAGGGTGTTTGAATTAAATAAGTTAAAGTATTGTGGTGGGGTGAGATAATTGGAAAGAGAGAAGGTATTGTGGGGGGTGAGGTGATTAAAATAAGTATTGTTGTGGGGTAAGGTGATTAAAATAAGATAAAGTATGAGTATTGTGGGGTATTGTTGTGGGGTGAGTTGATTAAAATAAGTATAAAACTTTACTAAATAAGGAAAGAGGGAAGATATTGTGAATAGATGAAAAAGGAAATAAGGAAGGTTATGTAGAATAGGAGGGAGTATAATTTAATTAATCATTTGTACAAGAGGTCTCGAGGACAAGCGAAGGTATTGCAGCAGTGATAAAACTCACCAGAAAGAGCTTTATTGCTCTAGTGATACTACCCCACTCGAATCCGAATTAAATGGTGCTATACACAAAAAAAACATAATTCACTTGGTTAATCTACTAGTTTAAATAATGTGTTTTTAACACAAAAAAAAGTTCTAACATACCGACTCGTCAAAACGGAGGTAAGGTAAATATTAGGGCACAGTCTCACGGGTTCAAAATCACAAATCATCATTCTCCTTATATTGTACCGTTCTCATATTTCCTCAGATATAAAGAAAAGCTTTTACAAACAAAAAAGTCATCCGTTTTATGAATTAACTACGAATTCAAATTCCTTAAGCAAGGTTGTTTAACAGCAACTTCAAAAGGTTCTCAGAATTGAAACCCTAAATTTTTTAAAGTCTAATTGCCATATATCCACGTTCGAGTACTATATGTCTACTATTTCTGTTATATAGATAGGGCTCCAAACGGTCTTTTGAGATTGAACCTCTCAGATTTATTTGATGGCTCCAAAGAGGAACATATAAAAGCCTTGATACATTTGACAAATGAGTAATTAGCCTTAGATTAAGGCATATTAATGTCAAATGATTAAGAATTGATTGGGTGGTTAGAGTGTATGATCTTCAATGTCCTTAAAAGTCTTGTCCTGTATTATCCTATAATTTTGACGGCTAATTTAAAAAGTTAAGACATGCTTCCTGACTTGGAGAATATTCCGAGTAACATTACAGTCCATTATTGGTTAATTGGTTGTATCGTGGAGGATAGTTGACCCCACTTAAGTAATTTAGTTTAGTTGCATGATGCTAATTGGTGTTTATATGATTATAATCATGCAATTATGAGTTTGCAATTTGCCAGAAAATGTGAATGGAAAAGCACATGCATGTACGCGGGGAATACGATTGTGTTGTTTCAATTCTAACCTTCGATAATATTTTTAGACAACTTTTAGTTGCTGAAAAAAAGTTAGAAAATATTCAAAAACAACTAGGCTCTTCTTATATTACCCATTTAGAAAACGCACAATTGAGATGGCTGAAAAAGCGTAAAGCACTTCTTGACTATAAACGTGTCTATTGGCAATAAAAATCTCGTATAACCAAGCGAATTTTGGAGATAACAATACCAAGTTTTTTCAAAGTTATGCCACGATTAGACGTAGTAGAAATGGTATTAAGCAGTTTATTAATAAGAATGGTGCGTGTATTACTGATCAAGAACTTATTAAACAAGAAATTTCTGACGAGTTTAAACTTAAATTTACAAAAAATCAACTTTGTAATTTCGACAAAATGAGGATTTTAAGTCTATTACTGGTTTAATTACAGATGAAGATAACAAATTTCTTACTAGTAATACTAGTATGGAAGAGATTAAACAAACTGTGTTTAGTTTAGCCGCAGATAAATGCCTAGGCCCCGATGGATTTCCTGCAGAGTTTTTCAAAAGTACTGGGATATTGTAGGAAACTCTGTCACAAAACCAGTTTTAGCTTTTTTCCATTTTGGGAATATACTAAAAGAAATAAATCATACTTTCATAGCATTGATTCCTAAAATTGAAAATCCTCAAACAGCAAACCATTTTCGCCCGATTAGTTTGTGTTCAACAATTTATAAAATTATTTCAAAAATCATGGCTAATCGTCTTCGAAGTGTCTTGCATAAGATTATACATCCGTTTCAAGGTGCTTTTAAACATAATCGGTTCATTCAAGATAATACTATTCTTTTAGCACACGAAATTTTCAACTCGTTTAAACGTAAAAAAGGCAAAGGAGGTTGGATTGCAATCAAGCTTGATATGGAGAAAGCATACGACAGACTAGAATGGAATTTTATCGAGGAAACTTTTAAGCAAATGAGTTTTAATGCTAAGTGGATTTCATGGATTATGGCGTGTATAAATACTGTTTCTTACTCAGTGTTAGTAAATGGAACACCGGTAGATATTTTTAGACCTACTCGAGGTATTCGACAAGGAGACCCACTTTCGCCATATATATTTATTATGTGCGCCGAGATTTTAGCAAGATCTCTACAAAAAAAATAGTGATGTTAGCTCTAGTGATATTGGTATTAGAATTGGATCCAGGGTGGAGAAAATTCCTTTTCTCACTTTTACGGATGACACTATCATTTTCGCTAAAGTCTCTAACCAAAGTTGTAGAACTATTAAGTCTATTTTAGATAAATTTTGCACGATTTCCGGACAATTTGTTAATTTTGACAAATCCACTTTTCTATGCACTAGGAATATTGAGCGTTCTCTTCGTGAATCCTTTAGAGGCATTCTTCATATGAACGAGGAAGCTCATTTGGGTAAGTATTTAGGATATCCTATAATTGATAGCAGAGTGACTAAAAGTACTTTTGAGAGCATTATTCAATCTTCTTGCACTCAATTATTGAAATGGAAAGCGAATTCTTTATCCCAAGCAGGTAAACTAGTTCTTGTTATTAATGCTAATTTAGCCGCGAAGGAAACTTTTCAGATGCAAAGTTTTCTCCTTCCTTCATCGATTCATAATAGACTAGATAAAATTAATAGAGACTTTCTTTGGAATAAGAATCATTCCCGGCGTTCTCCTAATTTGATTGGTTGGCATAAAGTTTGTTTACCAAAGTCGGTTGGTGGTTTAGGAATTAAATCATCTGAAGCAGCTAATAAAGCTCTTCAAATGACGCTTTTATGGAAAATTCTTATGGATAAGGAAAATATATGGGTCAAACTGGTAACAAAAAAATACTTGAGAAATTGTTCACTCTTTGATCATAAGCCTAATTCAGCCTCTTCTTGGCAATGGCGTAAACTTATAAGTCTTCGGACTCTATTTAGAAAAGAGCTGAGATGACAGGTAGGTAATGGTAGCAACATTAAGTTTTGGTCTGATAATTGGGTTTTTTCACATCCACTTACAAGCAGTATGGTTGATAATGATAGTAACCGTAATCTTAATCTTTTGGTTAAAGATTTCATAACCTCTGATAAACAATAGGATGTTTGTAAATTATCCAATTTAGTAAACAACGATATTGTTAATCAGATTACTAACATTCCACTGCCTCATAATGACGTCCGTAAATGGAAATTTTTCTACCAAAACAGCAACATGGTTAGCACAAGGTTTGTTCGATCAAAGTCTTGAAAAATGTGAATTTCACTGGATTTGGAAATTGAATATTCCTCTAAAGTTAAAATTTTTTCTTTGGAAAGTCTGTGTTGATGGCCTCCCAACAAAAGGCAGACTTCTTAAAAGTCATATTAATGTCCCACCTAATTGTGTTTTGTGCAACCATCATTTTGAAAACAAAGATCATTTCTTTTACGATTGTCCCTTGATTGGTTCGGTTATCCAATATATGAATATTATTAGCTTTAACAAGTTCTTGTCAAATTATGATAATATTACAAGTCAAAGTTTTCTTATGAAACTCAATTATCTCAAAGATTTAATTCCAAAAGATGATTTCATTAAAATTATCTTTATTTGATGGAATGCATGGTTTTATAGAAATGACATAATATTTAACAATGTTCATTTCAGTATCAGCAAAATTAATATTTTATGTAATAATAGCATTAAGATCTGGAATGAGACTAGACATAAGGATCTCAACAACCCCGAAAAAAACATGTCAACTAGAATCAACTCTGGTAGGGAAGAAATCTGGTGGGAGAAACCTAGAAACGATTTTCTAAAGCTAAATTTTGACGGTTCGAGAATAGAAGGCAATAAAGCTGCTTTAGGATATTGTATAAGAGATCATAATGGTAAAGTCCTTGTGTTAGGAGCAAAAAAGTGCGGATCTAATAGTATTCTTGTTGCGGAAGCTCTCGCTTTAAAGGAAGCTGTTTTAGCAGCTAAACAGTTAGGAATCTCAAAATTAATTGTGGAGGGTGATAATTTATGTGTTATTAACTCACTTCGTAGTACTTGACAAATTCCTTGGGAAATCTCTAGTATTACCAAGGATGTGAAATTAGACCTTCATTTTTTCGATGAAGTGATAATTAAACATTGGTTTAGTGAAACCAACAAGGTTGCTGACTTCATGACTTTTATTGGACATTCATGTCCAACTCTTTCGAGGTGGTTTGATAGCCGCTGGCTTCAACTTACCTCACTCATTTGAAAGGATGAGATAGGTTGGTCCAACCCTAGAGGATCAACCTAATTTTCTTACCTTATCACAAAAAAAAAAAAAAAAAAAAAAAAAAAAATCTAACCTTTTGCTAAGTTGATTTTCCTTTGGATTAGCATCAGGTATAGATAGAAAATCCTTTAATTAGAGGTGATAATCGGGACAGGTTACGGATCGGGTTAATGCGGATCTGGTCATATCGGGTTCTGGTTGTGTCGAGTTAGTGACGGGTCGGGTCGGTTACAGTTCATGTCGGGTCATCGGTGGGTGATCAGTATCGGGTCAGGTTATCAGCGTATATTTTATTTTATGTATTTAGTTTTTAATGGTTAATTTTATATTTATTTAAACAATATATAGCTATATCAATTGTAATTTTAATTGAAAACAATTAAGATAAATGTTAATTTGGTTTTATTTACACCATTATTAAGCTAATTCATTATCGGGTCATCCATCGGGTTGAGTCAATATTGGGTCTCGGATCGGGTCGGGTTGGTTCGGTTTCGGTTCATCCAATTTTCTGGTTCCATCGGGCCGGGTTTCGGGGGCCGGGTCGGGTTCCTCGGGTCGGGTCAGCTTTTGCCAGCTCTGCCTTCAATATATTTATACTTCAAGTTTAATGGTCATTCACTGAGGTGCGTGTTAGAGGTTAATACTGATTTTGGGACTCTAACCATCACCTTAAACTTTTTGGTTGAGATGGTTTCTTGACATATCAAAGTCAATGTAACCAAGAGCTTATGGGTTCAAATCGCACCACTCCACCTTTCATTCTAAAGTAGAATATTATTATCAGTATAGGAAGGCCCACAATTCATCAATACTTCAAACACAAAGAACATTCGTGTGAGATGTTGAAATAATTTTCTCAACCGTGTCCCTTAACAAATTTATAGTCTAGTTGAGCTAGCATCTGCAAGGTATATGGGATGTTGTGAACTATGTTATTTCGACTTCTTACATTACATGTATGTACTTCTTACATTACTCGACCTTTTGACTATTCGACAAGGGTAATGAATTACGAGACGATACTTGTTACACCCAAATCATGTTTTGTGATCGACCATTCTAAAGTAGTGTAAGTAATATCGGTTGTGGATGTCGCATAACTAGCCACGGGTTTATCCTACAACTAGGAATAACAATTGTAGCCCATACCAAACCGAACTTGAATCGGCCTGAGTGAAAAAATTCGATCAAAACCCAACTTTTTAAAAATCAATACCGGATTCACTATTTAAATACCTGTATCCAAATTCATTATTGTAAAACCCGAACTAAATCCAAACTCGGTCAATTCATATCCAGTCCCATCAAATATTTTAAAAATTTAGGTTTTATTAAGTTTGAAGTTTCAATTTTATCATCTGTCCGTCTTATTATAGACGGACACTATCCGTCTATAGCTATAGACGGATAGTGTCCCTCTCACAAATTAAAGTGGGTAGTGCAAGTGGGGGTATCCATTTTCCACCCACTTGCACTACCCACTTTAATTTGTGAGAGGACACTATCCGTCTATAGCTATAGACGGATAATGTCCGTCTATAATGAGAATTTGTGTTTTATCATATAAGATAGAATTTTTTTACATAGTCAAATCAAGTTTCGAATCGAGTTTTGGATTATGCAATGGATCAGGTATGGTTTAGCCCAATCCACAAGCCAAACAACAAGCTGATTTGAGGCTGCTGAAACAAGTCAAGGATATGGGCTCACTATAACAGGGCTCCTATACTATGTGTTAAGTTTGTGGGCTAAAAGATTTATTCTTGATACAATCAAGCCCAATTCAATAAGCAACAGCTTGAGGCACCTTTATTAGCTTTTTATTTCCATCTGTTATTGTGGAGTGTCTTCGTCAACTGTTCACCAAAAATACCTTCGATAAACAATTTGATCTTTCACATTTAATTTGATCACTTGTCATCTAATAATTAGTTTTTCTCCTCTTTTCTTAATCTTTATGCCCAAATTAATGGTAAATAAATAATCGAGATGAAGGGAGTAAAATCAAGCTTCAACTCGAAATTAAACTTCCAAGCTCTTGAAATTGCATGCGGCCGGGAAGTATAAAAAATCAACGTCTGATGGATATGAGACTAAGGGGAGTGATTTATTCCAAGTAAATAAAATAATTTGTCCAAGGAAATCCGTAAATTATTAGTCGTATAATGTAAGACCGTTGTACAGTACGTATACTACAATTTCATGTAGTGAACGTAATAAGTAAGTGTTTAACCAATTAAAAAATTGTCGTTTTCTGTAAGATTATTCTAGCTCGATTTGTGAAATAATCTAGATTAAGGTTAAAACTCAAAACTATGATGAACATTCCCGTTGTTGCATTAATTAAGTTTGACTAGTGAGTCAAAAAGAGGTGAAGTTCATAGAGGTGACGAGAAGATGAATAATGTGGACTTTGATATATACTTACTTAGCAATTACTTCGTAACAAACAAACACGGTCAACAACTTTCACGTGATTAGACCATCGTTTTCTTCTTGGAGGCTAACTTGTGAATTTTATCATCTTTGAGAATGAAAGGAGTATGTATGTTATGCTATACTATGTTAAGGACCCCCATATCTCACTTTAATTGCACCTCACATATGTTGATATGTTTATTTTACCATAAAGTTTGCATTATTGTACCCTAATTGATAGTAGCAAAGTCAGGCTTTATTGTTAAGATGGCAAAATTATAAAGTGAACACGAATGAGTTGTTGTGCGGAAGTGTTGATATCTTTTGTTGGGCCTATGCTGCATGAGTCGATCTCCATGGTCTATACTCTATAATAGTACGATATTGTACCAAAAAGTTTGCATTATTGTACTCTTATTGATAGTAGCGAAGTCGGATTTATCGTTAAGTTGGCTAAAATTTTGAGTGGACATGAATGCATGAGTTGTTGTGCGGAAGCGTTTACACCTTTTGTTGGGCCTCTGTTGCGTCATTCATTGTCCATGGCTCCATGATAATACGATATTGTTCGTTTTGAGTCATCCCTCACGGATTTACTCTAGGACGGACTCCTTGTCAAAAGACCTCATACTATTATATTTGTGTGCCTTATAAAAATGATATTTCATATATACACCAATGTTTATGGGATATGAGTCTACACCTTAACATGAATAATGTCATAGGGTAAAATTTTCGATTAGAGGTCATAATATCTAAGAATTAGTAATAAAAATACTACGAGCATTTCTTGACTTACAAAGTTTATTATATTCGAGATATCGTATTAACCTTATTGTGAAATTCACATTATTGTGAGATGGATTTGAAAATAAATACTCCCTCCCTCATAATTAATAATTTATATTTATTTTATTTATTTCCTCTTATAAAATAAAGTAAATCTAAATTATTCATTAGTATAAAGGAAGTATAAACAATATAAATAAAATTTAGTTTACATAAATATAAGAGTACTTGTGAGGGCTATAATAGCAAATTAGCAAACTTCAAATAGAACTTGATAGCCTTGATTTTTCCAAGTCTCCTAGGTTGAAAATAAATTATTTACTAACCATATATAGGATCTTAATGTTTGACATTATGAAAAAACCCATCAACAATTGTACATGAGTATCTTCTTGTAACATAATGAATCGTGGAAGCATATAGCACACATGTGACTCAACAAGTCACAAGATAGATTGTGAAAGAGAATGCATGAAATATGTTACTCCCCCATCCAGACTAAAGGTTACAGTTACTTTCTGACACTATTCATGGTCGTAGAAAATCTTTGATATTATTCTTAATCTATAAGACAAAATATAGTCATGTGAGATCTTGTTTGATTTATCGTCATGAATGTTATAAGAATATCAAATTTTTATAATTTTTAATAATGTGTAACTAAAGATATGCACGTTACAAAACGTGTCTCGACAAGTGTGATAAAGCAACTGTAACCTTTGGTCTGGATGGGAGGAAGTACATACATCAAAAAAATTCTTTGACTAAACAACATATAACATGTAACACTAGGTTTTAGTATTTAGATTCTAACGTTATTTAGTAAAATAGCTGACTCTATCATCCTAAAAATATTAATTATAAGTTATTTATTTATAGCGGTCAAAACAAAAAATTATCTAAAGTGCGTGTAAACGAATTTTAACTAAGAAAATAAGGTACACATCACACAATCATGCTAGAGGAAACGAGTATCTTACCCTATGTTTGATCATATTTACTACATTTAACCAGATATAAGTCGAATTTAAAAAATATAGTGAATTGGACTGAATGAATGCAGTACTTACTTTCCACAAAATTTATTAGAAAATTAGTACTATTATCATTTCATATACTATAAGAAGTATAATGTTATTATTAGCAATAATTACAAATTGTAATAAAGAAAAAAGATTATGTGCAAAAAAAAGGATTGGTTAGGTACTTAGGTATAAGCTTAAAGAAGGCCAAGCAAACTCCAAATTTTGCCCTTTTGCACTTGTACTTGCCTTTCTTCCAAAAAAATCTTCCAAAATAAATCTCAATAATATACTTTCAATTCAATCTTCACCATGTGCATTCAACACCAAACCCACATTATCATCTCATTGTCCCCTCTTCCAACATCAACTTCACTAATAACTTTATCACTAGTACAAAAGTCCCCAAATATAGTGTCCCAATTTTTTTGATTATACAGATTTTTTACGTTTTTATTCTTTTATGAGCAGTATTTTTATAAAATGTAAAGAATCTATTAAATGGAATATTCTGCATTGATTTTTCCTTTCTGGTTTTCAGGTTTGACTTTACGAGTCAAGAGTCTCATCCTCCTGGGAATCCTCCTGGGAATCGAGGGGAAAACACGTATCCTCACCACCGGTGTTCCAAAGGAAATGGGCGTAATTAGCTGCGTAATAGGAGTTGGTAGGGTCAGCCGAAATCGCCTCTAAATAGGTCTCTTCGGCTGCCCATAAGTCGTTTCTTACTTGCCACAAAAAAGTTGCATATTTGTTGTGCGCTTCTCCATCTTTTGGCTCCACTTTTATTGCCCTCTTAAAGTATTCCTCAGCTCTGCCACATACAAAATATCAACATTAGCGACAACGTAAACGTTTGTTCAAAATTCTCTTCATTTTCTCTTTAAGCTAGGACCAGAATCACAAAATTCGTACCAATTAAATGAAAATTGTGAAAGGTTAATGACTAATGAGATGACAGATTGACAGTTACCTATCTATGTTGATCTTACCGTGAAACAGTCTCATAAACGTGACGTGATTCTTGAATTCAATTAATTTAATGAATAAAGGTGTCTCTTTTTCAATGAACTTTTTGTAGGAGGACAATGCAGTTACTCAGGAAATCTTCAATGGGACACATCATACCAATGGAAAATGGTAGTACTACAATTACTCCACAAGGACTACAACACATGGTTTCGAGATATTTTGACATTTTTGAGGAGTCATCAATTCATCATATAATACGAGCACCTAAAGATGGCAATAAAGAATATTCGATACCACATTAATTGAACGAAAATGAAATAGCGTCAACAGAATATAGATTGATGTTTTCGACACAATAAACAATAAACCAAAAATCATCTATCAAGCAAATCAAACATAAATAGTGCACTCTGTATTAGGTATTTGGGAAAAATGAAATAGCGTCAACAAATACAAACTAATTTTTTGGATATCAAATCAACAAAAGTACACAACTGCACGTCTGCACCACAAATAGCTAAATCACCAAATCACCAATAAGACTATGATTTCGACACAATAAACAATAAACCGAAAAACATCTATCAAGCAAATCAAGCATAATACTCCGTAATTTCGTATTAGAAATCACGTCAGTTCAAATCATTTCACTACATTTTCTAAATTAAAATTTCGATCACGTATTTTTCAAAATGTAATAACTTAAAATAAAGATATAAAATACGGAGTATTAAACTAAGCATTTCGAAAATTAATTAAACAATAAAACGATATTAAATCGAGATTATACATACCTGTCATAATCATGAACAACAAGGTAAAGAAACTGAGCATAATTAGCCAAGAGCAAAACATTGTTAGGCTCTTGGTCTAACTCCGATTGATACGATAACTCCGTCCGAAAATACTCCTGATAATCATCCGTCTCGACTTTCGCGGTCACCGGTGAAACAAACCATTTCGTAACATCAGACTCCAATATCTCCTCCCTAAATTCCCCTTGCATTCGACTCGCTTCTTCAACAATCGAATTCCAAACCGCCGTCTCCTCGGGAACCGAAACACTCAAACGATTAACAATCGTCGACGATTTCCTCATTGAATCGTCACCGTCCATTCCGCTTGCTACCGGATTAAATTTATTACCTCCGCCATTTCCGCCACCAACCGACGTCGTATCACATCCTGACGAAGATACAGTAAACGATTTTACGTCAAAATTAGAACTAATTTCTCGACCGTCCATGGCGGCGAGAACAGGCGGTTGCGAAGCGAGAGCGTAGGTGTTCGACATCGAATGAACCGTAAAATTCGCGAGCAAGATCATAACATAAAGCATAAGCGTAGGGGTATGAGAGAAAACTTGTTGAAAAAGCCATACGAAAGATGCGTGCATTTCTTCATGAACTCTGATTAAAATTCCTTGTAAATCTTCGAAAAACAGAGCTTCTCGAATTTGCATACTGTAACTATGCAATTCTCGTATAATAAACACCATTGATGAAAAAGCTTTCTTCACTGAACAACATGCCGATTCTCCGATTTCCGATACATTTTTTCTCCATTGATTTTTCTTCCGTTTAATCATTCGTAGTGAAATCGGGAGATCGACTCTATTCGCCTTCATTTCTATGCTCGCCGGATTCCAATCGACTGAGTCCGGCTCAGTCGACTCGGAACCGGTGAGGTTTTCGTTGTCGAGTTGGAAACTCAATGCTAATTCCTCAATTCTTTTGGAAAATTCGATGTCGCCAGAGAAATGAGCGTCGAAATTCGCGCTACAAGCTCTTCGAATCGGTTGGTGAGATCTTTGTTTAGGTTTGTACTCGAACGAACGAGTTCTACTTAGCTTCGATGACATCGTCCCGAGCCAGGCGGTTCGGGATACTGAAACGACGTCGTTTAATAGTGTTTTTTTCGGTGATAGTTGCAAACACGGCGTCGTCACCACTTTCACCACCATTTTTTGTATTCGCACTCCAAATTTAACCAGCAGGAGCGGAACTAGTTAGTAACAAGGGGTAGCAGTCGCTATCCTATAAAAAAAAGAAAAAAAAAAAGATAGTTATAGATCAATTTTTGATACTTCAAAGTAAATAAGCGTTTTTTTACTAGACAAGTAAATTTGTTACCGTACTTGAAATCCTGGTTCTGCCACTCGTAAAAAGTGGTTACTGATACAGTAATTAATAGTAATTCTTCTCTGCACAAAAATCAATCCAAATTAAGTCAATATTACCCAAAAAAAAAGTAGTCAGAATCCAAAAAGTTGCTTGAATTTGAGAACTTTTTAGCAAATCTGTAATCATTACACGGAAATATTGTACCACAATCGCGTGAAATTGGGATCGAAATGCATCGAAAATTGTCATACATAGAACAACAAATTTGAAACTTGGTACTCCGTATTAGATATAATTAATTAGTTTAAAACATATTCTTATATAAGACGGTCTTACACAAAAAAATTGTAAAATAGAATCCTATTAATAAACACTTTCTTACTTCATGAATCATTTGATACTCGATTATTATCAATAACTATATCAATAATTATTGTATAAGACTGTTTTACGGTATAAAAAATTGTTATATTATAAGACGGATTTATACAGTAATTCGTAAATGGGAAGGTGGGAGTGGGAGACTCACTTGAGAAAATGTAGGAAATGGTCGGTGAAAAAATCTGATGGACGTTTAATTTGTTTATGAAGTTGAAAGAGGAGAAGAGATGAAGGAATTAATTAATTAATTAATAATTTATTTGGAATATGAGGAGAGTGAGAGAGTGAAGGGAGTCTCTAGATTCTAGGCTAGTATTTATAGTACGAAGGAAAGTGTAACGCATAACAAATCACACACGTGACACAAACAATTAGTTATGTACGTACGCTAATGTTATAACTTATACGGTGTGCTCTTGTACACTGTCGTCGATCCCGTCCATTAAACTAGGTCCGTCATAATAAACTATTTTCAAAATTGATGCGTGTTTTTTCTGTGTAAAAAGAGTTAACAAAGGTGATTTTAATTAATGTTGTTAGGGTTTAAACTAGGTCATATGGATAATTGAGTATCACCTTGTCATAAATCTATAGACGCGTACCAACTTTGCTTGCTTTGAACTTGGTAATTGCGGATCTTAGGATCGTATTTGATCGTGTTTATAGATTACGTACATATATATTTTCAAATACAAAAATTATACGATTTAAAAAGTTTTTCATACTCCACACGTATAACTTTTTCCTAAATCACGTGTATCGCATTATACGTGTTCCAAGAATAAGCGTAATATTTAATTTGTGGCAATAAACTCCTAAAAGAATTGGCCAAATCATAATACGTTTTGATACAATGTTAATTATTAAGTTTTGTGTACTAGGTTAAAGAGTTTTTCACTCTTCAAATACGAATAAGAAGAGCACATAGAAACATTGCAAATCACCATAAAATTCTACAAAAACTTTCTGTATACTTAGCTCGCAAAATTAGCTTTTAATTAAAATCTAAAGTATTTATTCTTACAGAGTATCTACTTCGTGTCTTCGTGTAATACTTGTTCATATTACTAGTATATGATAAAATATATTCATTCTGTTACGATTAATAGTTATCATTGTTTGAAATTGACTCACATATTTCAAACCGATGATAATTATTGACATTATAGCGTATACCGGCTCATAATTTTTCCATCTAAGTTACCTAATTAAGGTTGTTATTACATGGAAATAATATTTGTTGTTTACGTCAAGGCACGAGGAATATAGATGCATCCTTATTTTAGTCGCAAAACCCGTATAAAAGGTGACACTTTAATTTGATTCTTTTGTTGTTGGATTCTGATTCTGCTTTCTATAAACTTCACAATTGTGATTCCAACATCATTTAATTCTTGGCTGTGTTTTTACCTTAAAGTTTTCAAATTCTTTAGTTTCTTATTATGCATGGCTTTCAAATTCAGAATATGGTTGACAAGTGTTTGATGATAGCTTGTTTATTACATAGGTCACTATTATTTGTAACTCGATAATTATTACATGTATAAAATTATTTGAAAAAAAAAATCGTCTTAATGCTTTTTAACAAACAATTTATTGTTTTAGCGCCCGTTTCAGACTGAGTAGCAATTTTACTTGTGTGTAAAGAAAATTGTAAAGTAATGATTTGGACCTATTGGAAAAAATACTTTAAAGCAACACTAAAATGATACAGTATATATATATTTTGTGAAAAATAATTAAAACAAAATAAAAATTCAAAAGAGTGAGATAATAAATAACTCCATGCATTAGACTTTAATTAGTTATTATTATATTGAATCTAAATCGCTTCACATAATCGGCTAATAAGAGTATAAAACATCTCAAATATTAATGTTTTAACTAACAGAATGTATCTTGATTGAGTTATACCTTAAATTAAACGACGATATTATTCTGATACTTTTTATTCACATGAATTTCGAAATCCCTAATCAATACGTACTATGTTGAGAAAGTGGTATCGAAATTTACTATCTATCATGTGCCATTATTATATCACTATTCTAAGTTAGTCATTAGATTTGCAATAATCATGATCCACTATTTTTTATAACAAAAAAAAGTATACTAACTATTATCATAATAAGTCTCTCATTATTCTATAAATTATCTATTTAGAATTATATGTTACTCCATTAATACATATGCAAATTAAAGAGTTTTGATTGGTTAAAATTTCTGTTTGATAGCAAATTAGACCTTAGTGCCTTTTAACGTCAGGCTAATCTGCTAAAAGTATAATTAGTGGTAGATAGCTAATCTCATATCTCTAGTAGACGGCTTAAAAACGAAGAAAATGATTTGGCATCAGATTCTATTGAGAGTGTGACTAATTAAATTGACACATTTTCTTGCTATTCTAATACCCCTACATGAAAAAGATTTGTTTACAATTCTTGTATTTAATTACATTAATTAACTTTCGTAAACGTGATTTCGTAATTGAATATGATTTAATTAACATGGGAAAAAATTGTAAGAATTACAACTAATCAAAGTTATTGATTTCTTTTTTAAAACTTTGAAGACAATGATCTCTTTTACAAAGTTATTAAGCTTGTTGAATAATATTGTGAAGGTATTGAGCTCATTACAAAGTAACTAAGCTAACTTTGAAACTAATTTTGAAGCTTAATGAGCTTAATAACTTTGTAAATAAGCTCAATTACTTACTGAGAAACCCGGCAAAAACAATTTAATTGTAATTACAACCAGTTTGATATAAATTGAATTAGTATATGACTTAACTTCATCTCATCACCTTATTGGCCAAAAAAATAAAGCTACTTGTTAGTTCGGTTCTTATACAATTTATGGACTATACAACCAGTTGTATATGTTGTACGGTGTAGAATCTGAGCTTTGTGATAAAGTATCCGAGCTTTATGTTAAAAAATATGAGCTTTATTAAAAAGTATTGAGCCCATCCATTTACACTTTAAAAAAAACTTTTAAATAGCTCAGAAAAAATACATATAAGTTCGGATTCTTATACCTTGGTTGTACAATACTGATGATACAACTGAATGTATAATCCTATTTGTGGTTCTTATAAGTATGAAATATATAAAGACGTTCTTTTTTGCTTAGTTCCAATTTTCATAAGTTCAAACGTTTAGTACAACTCGTGTTTTCTGAAATTTCTAAGGGGCTTAGGTTCAAGTATCTTCAAGAACAATATTGTGGAGTGTTTAAGGCTTCAATTACTTTTTCTAGGTTTCGAATCTGTCACTCTCGGGTATCTTAACTGATATACGTGATTTGCAGGCTACTATGTATATCTGGGGTTTATCCCGTACGCACTAAAAATAACGGTTACGAATCCCCCAATGAAAAAAAAAACACTAATTAAATATCCTGTACTCCTTGGCTGCAAAGGAATTGACGGTGGAGAATGAACACTACCTTGAGTCCTTAAGAATAGTCCAAAATGTAAGCCAAATATCCTGACAAAATTTGCAAAAAGGTCAAAAATAATTCTTCAAAATTAATTAAATACAAACAATAAATAGAGCATCATCTACGGTGGTAAGCTAAAAAAGCTTGTAGTTTATTTGACTTGTTATATCAAAATTTCTAGCCATATTTATAAACTACTAGTTGCTGCGCCGCGCCCTCTCGGGCGCGGAGCTTCAATTTGTCGTACATTTGACAATAATTCGAGTGTATTTTGGTGTCATTGTAGTTTGCGTACCTTTAGATTTGCAGGTTATTTTTTTTACGTTGTTTGCCTTTAACGGTGCCTAGATTGAACTTTAGCGGTTTGATATAATCCTGGTAAGGCCAATGTTTTAGTATAGCGTAAGTGGAACCGCGTACAAACATTGTCAAAGCACGATGAACGCAGGCCTAAACGATGTTGGTGCCATTAAACTTGGCCAGAGGCAGGAATATATACATTTAGAACAACGTAGTTTTGCTGAAAATCTTAATAATTACACACCTAGAAGTAGAGGTTTCTAGTAGTTATATGTTTCTAATCTGTTGCTGAGATTTGTTTTGAACAATGTCATTCCGGCTTTTGCAGATTTAAGTAGAACTGTTTCAGAGACACCTAACCTTAAACGTTTCTTGCTTACACGTGGCAGCGTGCACTTGCAACAAATCTGCTTCAAAATTCTTCAAAAGATCGATGATATATTTGTTGGCTAGATTAGAGATATCTCCGTGAGCATCCACTTCAACTCTTGAATTCTAGAGAGAGCAGCAGTAGGTACGACCTGAACGTACAATTTAGTTACCCTTAATCTGGTTGCAGTGCATACGAGATAGGCCTGTTTTTCCTGCATTTAAGAAACATGTACGAATGTTTAGTTAAAGAATAAAAGTATGTGTTACCGCTAGTCATTCTCCCGAGCTGGCATAAAACAAGGGCAAGAGCTTAAAATTGGTGAAGGTTATGTATTCAGACTATTACGGTGCTGTAAATGTCTTTGTTGGTGGCAAATATACAGGGTTTGAAATGAATATAGCAGAGTTTACAAGTCCCAAACCTGTGGAGTCATACAGTATAAGATGTGAGCCTTCAATTCCAACAGCCTCTCCATATTTTCAGTATATGCAGATAAAGTATACACTCCAGTCTCGTCTGCTACTTCAAACGTTGCTACCATCCTGTTTACACCAAAAACATTATGGAGACAAGGGTTTAAGAGTTGGTTTCCAGCCTTTTGGTTGTTACATAATACCTTGGAGTGGAGATTACGTCTTCCTGTAGGCAAGCATTACACATATATGCAACACCTATTTCTTCAGCGTTGCCAGTGCCGCAATTACTACAACCAAGGTATAAGTGGACATCTTTCGGGTCAAACTGATGTAGTAGCACATGTAGCCAGTGGTGTTCCTCTTGTAAGGTGTTGTTTATCTGTATTTTGAAGGTATTAAATTGTACTTAGCAATTTCTATTGGATAATAATTCCTGAACATGAATGTTATGTAATTTTCATTCAAAGCCTTCTAATGCAGTACGATTGTTTCCTTTTTTGTGCATGTGTTTTTTTAAGTGAGACGTATATTAGACTTACCCCCTTATCGAGGAGACTTTCAATTGTTGTGATCGCACGTGTGATTTCTGGAAGACGAACTTCGAAGACATGTTGTCTTTTTGCTTGAAGTAGGGTTTTGTTTTGCGTTGCCCTGTATTTGTTAACATTTAGTATTGTGTGTAAGACGGTTAGGGTAATAGCTTGTTATGCAGTATCTCATACCAAGTCCTGAGCGTGTCGGCCTCTTTGCCTGGTGGATCTAAGACGACGTATGTTGAATGCGTTGTTGAGAGGGAGAAACCTGAAGTTCACAACGTTGTTACGTTGGTCATGTATAGCAGTTATAACCGAGCTTAAAGTGATCTAATTTGATAATAAAATTACCTTTTTGGTAGCTTGGCATTAGAGCTGTAAAGGCAACAACAGGAAATTTGTATGCTATGGATTGCAAGGACCAACACTCTTTCAAAGGCATATCTGACCAGGCTGTTACTATCATAATCTGTTCATGGCTGCACATGCAAACGGCAAGTGAAAACGAATGTTTTGATATAGGTCTAGTTCCTTAAAGTTTGGAGATTATCATTTAATTGGGATTGTCCTCACCTCTGATCAACAATCATTACTTCGCAAACATCTGATGTCTGGCCTTCGTTGGCAGTAGTATGGCAGCATCGGTCAATATATATAACAACGCCTAACACATCTAAAATTAAAAGATTTAGTAAATTACAAATTGTTTTTTTGGTCTTTTTTTTTTAAAGGATGGGGGGTTATATGTCATAGGATTTTAAGGAAAATGTCAACTTTAGTCCAGCGTGTCTTACCATAGCGATCTTCCAGTGTAACCTTTCTGGGGATTGATCCAATTAAAATGTAATTAGATGTTGCAGGAACTTTTGCATCAGATACAGGCTGGACTATGGTGTTTATGTTGAAATATAGGTCGTACATCTGTTCAGCGGGTCCTTCTGAAGGCGTGTCAACGACTAACTGTATTGTTGCATTGGAAATGTCGTACTCCATGTCGTCATGGATCATGTCTTCAAATATTTCTAGATCATCATTGTGTAGGAATGTCTGCATCTTAGTACCCTGCAATAGAGGAACAAATGTTATTTTAAAATTGTAACACAGGTAGACAATTTGTTCACCCGAAAAAGATATATGTAATACGAGTATTTTTTTTTTCTTCAGCAGTTTGTTTAAGCTTTTTTTTTGGCCGTGATGAACATTTACTACACAGTACTCGTGTAGAATTTAAAATTTCAGTTTCCGGCAAGAGCGTTTTATCTATAGTTTATGCATAATTATAAAGTCAAGGTTAGCGTGCATAGGTCTGAAAACTTCTAATTCTGAGGTTGCGTAGGCTGTGGCCGGCGGTGTTTCTGAGCATCATTTAAATTTGCTTCTAATTCATTTAGGTGAACATATCAGTACTAATTAAGTCGAATCTACATGGGATGCCACCCTTGTTAAAAAACATGCTGTACCTTTTTTTTTTCTGGTACTTATGTTAACAATGGCATAACTAAATGAATATTTTCCAGCTATTAAGGAATCTTGTAAATGATTGGCCTATTTTGTATTGTTGTTAACACTTGAATAGTAGATTGCGTTCAATCTTGTCATTTTAGGTTCTTAAGACAATGTATAATATTTAAGTCCAAGACTAAAATTGTTAAAGTTACCTCTTCATCTTTGAATGTGATTATTTGGAGCTCTAAACCTTGGCCATCTGGTTCTGAATGGACATTCGTTTTTTCGATGACTCTTGCTCTAATGGTGTAGGGACCGGTGGATCCTGAAATTTCCCTGATGTGCTTTCTTCTAGGCCTCATGGTAAGCTGCATAGATTAGTTTGTGTCAGTCAAACAATTACGGATAATAGTTGTTAAAACTAAGTGTGAGTTAAATGTCGAAAAGGTGGTTACAAGTATATAATTATATGTCAGTTATGTTGTTCTTATGATACAGATACGCAAAGTAGGTTGTTGGTGGATTGTGAGTACATTATTATTTTGTTATACTACGCTATAAACGTGTCGGGCTGATCTGCTACTATACTCTAACACCAAATGACAGAGCAAATGTGGCATGCCTTGGATAAATTTGACAATCTAATTTTCTGGTTCATGGTGCTACTGTTTGATGGTTTTCTGTTTTGTTTAACATTCTTTGTTTTTGTTTTAAGAGTTATAATGATAATGGCATGGAAGCCATATATATATATATATAGAGATATATATATGTGTGTGTGTGTTTGTTGCTTAAGACAAATACTTCAAAGGATAGTCTTAATATTACTTTACAAATTTAATATTTCCAAGATCTTTTGTGGGCATACAATCTAGGAATGTAGGTAGGGATGCCTTACAGAGTCTAATCAGGTTTATTTGTTTTTTTTTGGGCAATGTCAGTGATTGAGTATTGTATATAACTTAGCTTGTTTGAGGGAATTGTGTTGCCAGCATTTATTATAGCAATGGCACTTGCTGAGCTTTGAAGATAACTTTCTTATTTTAGGGGATTGTGTTGTAAAGGGGGGATATGTAGTTAGGTTTCAACATTCTGGTTACATGTAGGTTTGCTTTAGATGTGTAAGCAGTGAAGTAGTCGCGTGATAGGCGATTATGTCACCGATCTGGAAAGATGATGACGTAAAATCATATAGTGCGGCCTTCAGTATTCGTGTGTACATGCAGCTTTCGGTTGTTTGATAATAAAACGTAAATTAGCTCTTGTAGAACGGGTTTCTTGAATTAGTTTTATGGTGAAGTTGTAGGCAAGGTCTTCCCTGTAGGGTAAATGGTAAGGGAACAATCGTTCAAATATTCCCGAAATAGTATAAGCGTATTACGTACGTTCTATGTGAGGTGGTTGACATCTAAATAGGTAAATGCCACTAACCAGTTAACAGAGATGTTAACCGCATAGGGAAGCGCGCGGTTATAACGAATTATTGAAATGATTAGTAGTACCTCATTGCGTAATCAGAATCTAAAGCCTGTTCCATGTACTGGGACTTTCTTTGTTTTTGTTGTTTTTTGTAATAGCAAGCATTTTATTTATGAAGTCCAAAAGTTCACAAGTTTTTTGGTTTTCTAAATCCAAAAGCGATAGCACGGTGCTTTTGGATGGAACACATAGCTAGTGTGCGAACGTGTTCCCAAAACATGGTAGACGACCTATAGCCTTTATACAGCCACATCATGTAGTATAAGTGGCAAGGAGGTGCGTCGTAGAGGTCTGTCACAAAGCTAATATTTACAAACATGCTGTATGCAAACAGCGGGTCCTTCGACTTGAGTGGCCTAATTGTTTTCCGCCGAGCTAGTACAGCCCTTATTCTTCTTAGATGGAGGTGTAGCAGCTGGCTTAGCATTGGTGCGCTTTGGAGTGCTCTGTGCAGGGGTTTCTGGTGTCACAGCAGATTTCTTTTCTGTTTTAGGTGCTTTGAGGTTAGGTGTGGCCAGTGCAGGAGTAGTTTCAGTCTGAGCAGTTTTGGGGGAGAGTGTTTTTGGCGACATAGTTGTTGCAGCATCGTCAGTTTGTGTAGTGGTGGATTGATCTTCAGTGGTTTCAGCCGGCAATGGTATTGTTTCATTGGTTGGTTTCATTGAGGAAGGAAGTTTTCGTAAAGATGGATAATCAGAACTGACTTGTACGTCAATCAGTGTGAGGTCCAAGTCCTTCTGCACTGATTCCCCAAAATCCAATTTTTTTGCTACTGTTGGAGAAGGCTGTATCACTGATACGTCTGGTTCTAGATTATCGGGCGCTGGCTGTGGCATTTTTTCAGCGGGCACATTTTGGGAAGGGCAAGCAATTACTTGGCGTAAAGCCCACTGCAATGTGTTGTTCCTTGACAGTGCTGTCTTTGGTGAAACCTCAATTATGAAAGGTTTGTTTTTTAGGGAATCGCAAACTTTCCCAAATGTTGTGGTGTCCTCCTTTAAGAAATAAGAAAGGGAAAACTTAAAAGGGGTGTGCTAAGGAGTCGTGGTGGGAACGTGTTTTAGAAGAGTTAGAGCCAGCGTATTAGTATGTATATTGTAGTAGCAAATGAGCTATATATTGTTCAGTTGGCATTTTGTGTGTTTAAGAGTTACTAAGTGTTCTAACAGATTAAAATAAAGATGGACTTTGCATTTAGTTGCAATTTAATATAGAGAATGTTTAAACTTAAATGAGGTTCATACCGAGTGCTTAAGGTGGAATATATCCGGTGCAGTCATCTGGAAAAGAGCTACAGTATCGGCTGTAAATGTCGTTATCTCTAATTGGCCTGTGCCATCAGATACTTCACAATTGAAGGTGATCCTGCATTGTCAGGTATAGAGGTAAATATTGGTTGGGGTGCACGTATGTGGCAGGTGTATTGTTAATGAAAGGGTAAGTTTACCTTGGCTCAGACACTACTTCGTCTTTGGTACACGTATCACATTTAAAGGTTTGTCCAGCTACATACTCTGTCCTTTTCCCACAGTGGGAACATCCTAGATATGCGTTCACCTTCTGTAATTCTGGAACAGGTACGGTTACATTTAGCTTGTAGCGCTCGTCCTGAAGTGTGCTTTTGGCCTGTTTAACTTACACATCAGTTCCTTGTCCAAACGCACTTTTGATGTAGGTGTTTTGGACAGCAGTTATATTTATATCTAACTACATGTTGATGCAACACTTGCAGTGTGGGGTTTGTTTGCCTATTTCTAACAATCAACGTCTACTAATGAGTTGTAGAATATAGTTATTTGTGTTATTAGGTACGTTTTGTTTTGTTCATACCTTTTTGTTTTTCAGATAGCTGAGCGTCACAACAGGAGGTGGTGTGTTAGGGTCCCTCACTTTATTGATCCTTGCTTGTAGATCAGTTAGGAATTCCATGTTGCGGCCATTCCTGTATTAAAAAGTAGTAGCATAACAGAAGTCAATGAACTATTTATGGTAAGTTATAGGATCATTGAAGCATATGAATCGACCAATGCAGTCGTTTTCAGGTCAGAGAAGACTCAACTTGGAGGCGCCTCCCTTTCCAATTAAGTCAATAGGTCGGGTTTATGTTTATGCCAAAGTAGAACCAGAACGCTTATTCCATGCAACAGTCACGATGATCTAAGACCTGACCTTTGTTTCCCACTCCCTCCCTTTCGACTGGAAGTAGCAGAATACTCCTTCCGTCTCCTAAGAGGACCAGAGTAAGACCTGACAAAGGTAATAGGTTCATAATATAAAATACCTAAACGCACACTCTTACTTTAACTTCAGTACAAATTTGCGTTGTTTTATATGAGAACATACCTAGAACGGCGATCAACTTTAGAACCGCCTCTAGAACCAGAACGGGAGCAGGGTGACCGCGAGCGGGAAACTGAACGTGAACGAGTGATTCCTGAAATATATATTACATTAGAAAAGTGACCACGCTAAGTGGTTGGCTGCCAACAAAGAAGTTAGTATGTTGCTTGAATTTAAACTCTTACTGTACGGTGACCTCCTTCCACCACCATATCTTGGACCACCACTTCTGAGACGAAGGAAAGAGCAATAGTAGAAACTTAGGGATTAGCCCTTAAACACCATAAATCTATGTATATGAGATAGTAAAACACAGAAAAGAAGGCTCAGAGAGAAAAGAAAACGCCCCACTACCTTTGTCTTGTTTTCCGGCGCATTTCATCTGTTTTTTTCCGGGACTCGGCAGCAAAAACCACAGTAATTTCCCTTCCAGGAAAAAAATGCCCGTTCATGTGATATTGGGCCTCTGAAGCTTCATGGGAGTCTACAAACTGCACAAAAGCAAAGCCTCGAGGCTCCCTGAAGACAGGCAAACAAAATTAGCAAAGTAAAACAATAATTTCAAACCACTGGAAGGTCAAGATCCATAAAGTAGCGACTCAAACCCATAATGTCATTGATTATATCTCTTTCTCAGCCTACTAAAGCACCGTCTTAGAATGAAGAAGGCCAGACCAGCTTTAGACAAAAACAATACCAAGTCCATAACTTTGGGAACTGACATTTCCATTCGCATTCAAAGTGAAAATAGCAACTCGAAAAGGTCCAGACTTGAAAATCTTCACATGCACGTATATAAATGGAACTGTAACACTACGGATTTTCCTTGGTGACTACTCGACCGAGTAGAACCTACTCGGCCGAGTAGTGCTGAGGTTGTGTATTGTTTTGGTTCTGCCGAGGAACACTCGGCCGAGTAAAGTGAACACTCGACCGAGTATGGGACACTCGGCCGAGTATACACTTACTCGATCGAGTGTCCGGTTTGGCGAAGTGTTATTTCGACGGTTTGATTAGGGAGCGTTTAAGATTTATTTTATATCCGCGTCAGTTTTCAAAATATCATTTCTACTTCGTCGTTCTTACGTAACCCTAATCTCTCCCTAATTACTCCTTAATCACCCCTTTGCTTTGTTGATTGCGAAACCTTCGGAGTCCTTACGTATATTTCCTCATCCTACTATTGGTAAGTGTTATTCTATGTTGTTTGTATTCGTTGGGGTTACTGTGTGTTTACGGAATTGGGGAAAAATGGGGATTGTGCAATGTGTAATTGTGTGATATGATTATGTTATAGGAGAAGACTTCGTAGAGGAGCCTTTCTAAGTGTTCAAGTCCTTTCCCACTGTTGATTGCTAAGGTAGGGTTTCCCTACTCAGTTTACTGTCAATTGATTTGAGATTGTACCTGTTGTAATTGTTGTTATCTGCTGATCATCGGAGTATGGAGATTGTTGTGACGATGTTGGTAGGAGCGGATTGAGATGGCTGTGATGTCATGTGATTGTGATTGTGGTGGAGTCACTTGCGGGAGTGGCTTCACACCCTAGTTCGCCCTCCGTGGAACCCGCCACGGGAGGGGATGTGCACATTAAGGGACAGGGATTGTTAGTCGCTCGTTGATGAGCTGGACTAGGTGGGGATGGGTCGGTCACCCATCGGCGGCGAGGATTACCTGTTGCGATGGGTAATGGCGGGGCTACACATTTCGGTGTGTAGTCGGTTCATCATGTGTGAGATCGATGATCATTTGGTTGCATTGTTGTGGTCTTATATTGATTGAGTAGTACTGACCCCGTGTTGTTGTTTTGTAAAACCTGCGGTGATCCATTCGGGGATGGTGAGCAGATTGTGACAGGTAATGCAGATGTTTAGCTATGGGACAGTCATGGGGAGTCACCACGTCAAGTCTAGCTTCCGTTGTTATGAGTTTAGATGTCTTGGATTTCATTTGTATTAGGACCTTGTACGTTTATTTTGAGTTGGTCTGAGATAATGTAATCTTTAACTTATATACTTTGATAAATGTTGTTTGGAAATTGTAACTTTGGTATACTAACCTCGGGAAACCGAGATGGTAACAGCCTTTCATGCTAGGGTAGTCCTTGGTAAGGTACCTTGGTATGAGGGGGTGTTACAAAGTGGTATCAGAGCCGACGATTCCGGCACCTAAAACTAATGAACTCAATGAACTTAGGGAGTCTAAATAAAATGAACCCGGGGAGAGTTGTTTGGAGCTACCGCAAAGACTTGGGAGACGTCCCGGAGTCGCACTAAGGCCCTTACAATCTCAAGCCGGTCACATGGGGGAAACTTTTGTATGTTGAGTCATGTGTGTGTAATACTTGTAACTTGAGCCTTGTATTGTTGTTGGATGAAATGATAGGATCTGACCATGGTGGTATATGATAAAGGAAGTGCGTAGTTGCGTGTGACAGAACTTGGAGCATGTTATGTGGTTACCGCTTGGCTTTTGAAACGGGGTGTGGAGTGTCATATATAGATGGAAAATCTTGTTTAATTGTGTTAACGAAAGGTGAAATAATTGGAGTATATGTAATGTGAGGTAGGATGTATTTATATGATCATGATGATGTTAATGTTTGGTTGTTAGTAGTAGCATGTGATTAAGCTCATGTGTCTATGCATATGAATGTCGTGTTTAATTTTCATGTGAGAATGATAAAAGTTCATCCATGTACTGGTATTTAGAAGTATTAAGTTGTTTTTGTTGCCTTATGCATGTTCAAGTTGTTTTGGCATTAGAAAGCTTGATTTATCTGAATACCGATTACGGAAGGGTTGTCTTAAAACTGTTATAAGTCAAGTTCGAGAAATGATATTGCTGTGATTCCAAGTTGAGGTGATAGCTTGTCCTCTTACGATTCTAACGATAGGTCACACGCCCAGATTGACCAAGTAACGAGTGAGATATGACTGTTTTACGAAAACTGGACGGTGCTGAGAACTGCGCCTATACTCGACCGAGTAGTCCCTACTCGGCCGAGTGTCTTTTATACTCGACCGAGTATTCCATATTCGGCCGAGTAATCTTTCTGTGATAATACTATTTAGCGTCTGGAGTTGTGAACTCGGCCGAGTAGTCGTATACTCGACCGAGTAAGGTCTACTCGACCGATTATTTCCAATACTCGACCGAGTAATCCTTCTGCGGCAATTGAGTTGCTTCTGAGTCGAAAACTCGACCGAGTAATATGGTTACTCGACCGAGTACCTTGTATTCGATCTAGTATGTTATGTACCCGACTGAGTACCTCATTGGGCGGTCACTTTGAGTCGGTGGCTATGTTCTTACTTTTGTTTTGAGCCGGTGGCTATGTTTTTACATTGTTTTGAGTCGTAGGGTAAATACACATGTATGTTTTGAGTCTTAACGCATTCTTTTATATGTGAGACGGTCTTGATACGTAAGTTACCGGAAGTTATGACATGGAGAATGACGGCTTATGAGGGACATGTGTTGGGTAAGGAGGACATGTGTTAATGTGGTTGTGAAGGATAGTGGAAAAAGAAAAGGGGAGAATGATGAGCTAATTGAGGTAAAGAGCATGTTTGTGAGATATGATGAGTGAAATAGTCGTGTATTGAGTAGTATAAAAGTAAGTGTATATGGGCAAGAGTGATGTAAGTGTAAAGAAGCATGAGAATGAAAGATTGAGATGAGAGATACGAATAGTGACATTTCGGGATGTGTAAGGACTTATAGAGGGAGACGGTTAGCATTGTGTTGCTTAAGGATATAGGTTATGAAAGGTTGCTTTAGATGGATGGAGAAGAGGGGTATATAGTGAACTTAGATAGAGATATGTCGCGACGTAAAATTGAAGATGGTGACCAAGTTTGGGAATTTGGAATTTTCACGAAATGAGTAATTCTTTGGGCAGCTAACGGTATGAGATGAATTTTGGTTTCCTAGTGATGTAAAAAGGGAGATGCAATTGTTTGAACTTTAAACGTTGATTTTATGGATAGATTAGTGACAATTGGGAGTTATAGTATAATGAGAGAAGACCCATGGTAAGAAAGAGTGAGATGATATCGACATAAAATAATGGGGATTGAGTTTGGAGCAATGTGAAGGTAACCGAAGCACTTAAGAGTTAGACAGAAATAATGAAGAGTTGAATCATTAAGGGAGTTTGTCGAGGGTAAAAGAAAAGAATAAGGGGAGTAAAACTAGGAACATGTTCACCGAGGTTATGTGATATAAAAGTAAGGAATCGTCGAGATGTATGATACTATCATGAGGATTTGAGTTACAGTTATATAGAAGTTCCAGGACAACATGATAATCATGAGTTTCGAGGAATTAAAGAAAGCAAAAGTTGGGTAAAGAATTTGCACGATATGAGATTTTGGTGGTGAGTCGGGTGACGATACGATTAAGGATGAAATTGGAAATAATGTTGAGGTGATTTTTGTTGATATATTTGATGTTTGTCGTTTGGGATGAGAACCAAAGGGAGGAAAATGATTGTTATATTAAGAAGTGATAGTAAGAGAGTAGTCACATGAAAAATGTTGGTGTCATAGTATTGTCACTAGTGGTTGAGGATGATGTTATTTTGGGGAAGTTAGTTGTTCTAATGAGGTTGATTTTGTGAAGGTGATTAATGTTTGGTTATGAGGGATTTTAAGGTATGGATATATGAGGTATTCGTTGGTAGTTGGGTACAGATGATATGGCTACGTTCGCCGGGTGGTGATAATTGTGTGTAAAAGAAGATATGTTATAAAGGGCACCTGAGTTAAGTCTGGATAAGAGATATTCTTTGTCAAGTGGTAACTTACGTAATCAGGATTGACTATTTGGATGTGATTATGGGTCTTAGGAGTATGTAAATGTTTGTGTGAGGTTGTGACCTCACGAGATGCGGTATGGTGTGATAGTCATAAAGTTGTTATATGAATGTTTGTAATATATGTTGGATACGGTAACTTAATGGAATGATGATAAAAAAAAGTGATAGTTTGGGTGGTCTGACAAGACTGGTTATACTTGCATGTGTATTCATGATATATGTTTATTCCATGAAAAGTATGGATGGTATGCATGAGATTCTTGTCTATTTATTCCGTATTATGTATGGTGTTGTGATCTGGTAAAGCAGTTTTGAGTAAGTTTGTTGTCCAAGATGTTATATTGAGTCAGTGTTTATGGGATTGTGTATGTTGGGATGTCTATGGGTGTGGTTGTGGTGACTCGGGTGGTGATCCGGGCACGGTACTTACTGTTGTGATGCGGGTATTTTCGCACCGTGGTGCATTTGTTGAGTGGCAATGTTGCGATGTTGTCACCGGTTGTGGTGGAGTAGGTGAGATAACTATAATACGAGTTTTCGTAAGTGCATACCGATTAAACATAGATTGTTGTTTTGTTTTTCTTTGTTCCTTGTGAGTTTTGGTTGAACATAAAGACTGTTGTTTTGTTTTGTTGATGTTTCTTACGTTTCGGATTTGGGAATGAGGGTAGAGTATGATGTGAAAGAGAGTTGTATATGTTTTCGTTGTTGTCATGGTATAGTGATATTTTGTTGATGGGACACGGTGGTGAGAAGTTGTTACTGATAATTTTTTATCTTGTTTTAAGATGAGGCATAGTCATAGTCATGGCAAGTGATTCGTGGAATATGTGTTGTAATGATCTGAAAGCGACAAGTGGTTCATAATCTTTTGTTGAGATAGTGAGTGCAGGATATTGGGAACTAGTGTCATGTTCAGTTATGTATGAGTTTTGCGGTAATGAAAGAAAAGAAATTGAGGATCTAGTGTGAGTGTACGTAACAAGTGTGGAGTGTGAATTATGCTTTTGGTGATATGAGTTTTATATAGTTTATATAAAGATATATGTCATGTTGCGGTAATGTGGAAGAGTTGAAGTTTTGGGTTAAGTTAAGGATTTTGAGGTATAGGTTAGGGGGTGTGACGAGTGAATTGAAGGATGAGAGTTGTTTAAGTAGGAGAGCCTAAGATATATGCATGGCGACTGTTCAGATTATAAGTGGTTATCTTTGACATGTGGTGGTGATGAAGATAATGAGAGGTATAACTAAGGATCTGGTATTAGTGAGTTACGAGGACGTAACATTTATCTTAAGAGGAGTAGGATGCGATAAAAGAGATTTTGATGGTTGTGCATATGGTAATATAATTGGAAGTACAGTGTTGGGGTAGCATAAAGGACGGATATTTGTGTTGATTTTATTAAAGGTCATGACCGTGCTTGTAGTAGTTCGAAGTTTAGCAATGAGAGAATATTTCAACAGTGTTGACAGTTGAATGATAATGATTATGAGTCTAATGGTTTTGACAGTTGGAAGATGATGTTTATGTGTTTGAGTAAACTTCGAGGACGAAGTTCGTTTTAAGGATGATAGAATGTAACATTCCGTTTTGATGATTGATCTTCTTGTGTGGATTGAGTGCTATTGAGTGTTATGGAAGTAATGTTATGGAGTCAGTATTGAGAGCCTATGCTATAGTTGAGACGATATCGTGAGCCATGTTGTGGAAGGAAGAGTAGTTTGTGGAGTTGGTGTTAAGTGTCCATGTTTTATAGGTTGGGTTGGAACTTTGCGGTCGTGTTTCGTTTTGTTTGTTGTTTTGCTTTGACTCGGGATAATGATTTTTGTGGTGACTTGTATAGTCCCTTGGTGTTGTTATATGTGGTTGGTGTAGCCTTGTGGCGTAGTGTTGTGCTTTATTTTATAGTAGAGTATGAACTTCGGGACGAAGTTCTTTTTAAGGGGGGAAGATTGTAACACTACGGATTTTCCTTGGTGACTACTCGACCGAGTAGAACCTACTCGGCCGAGTAGTGCTGAGGTTGTGTATTGTTTTGGTTCTGCCGAGGAACACTCGGCCGAGTAAAGTGAACACTCGACCGAGTATGGGACACTCGGCCGAGTATACACTTACTCGATCGAGTGTCCGGTTTGGCGAAGTGTTATTTCGACGGTTTGATTAGGGAGCGTTTAAGATTTATTTTATATCCGCGTCAGTTTTCAAAATATCATTTCTACTTCGTCGTTCTTACGTAACCCTAATCTCTCCCTAATTACTCCTTAATCACCCCTTTGCTTTGTTGATTGCGAAACCTTCGGAGTCCTTACGTATATTTCCTCATCCTACTATTGGTAAGTGTTATTCTATGTTGTTTGTATTCGTTGGGGTTACTGTGTGTTTACGGAATTGGGGAAAAATGGGGATTGTGCAATGTGTAATTGTGTGATATGATTATGTTATAGGAGAAGACTTCGTAGAGGAGCCTTTCTAAGTGTTCAAGTCCTTTCCCACTGTTGATTGCTAAGGTAGGGTTTCCCTACTCAGTTTACTGTCAATTGATTTGAGATTGTACCTGTTGTAATTGTTGTTATCTGCTGATCATCGGAGTATGGAGATTGTTGTGACGATGTTGGTAGGAGCGGATTGAGATGGCTGTGATGTCATGTGATTGTGATTGTGGTGGAGTCACTTGCGGGAGTGGCTTCACACCCTAGTTCGCCCTCCGTGGAACCCGCCACGGGAGGGGATGTGCACATTAAGGGACAGGGATTGTTAGTCGCTCGTTGATGAGCTGGACTAGGTGGGGATGGGGGGCTGCGGTCACCCATCGGCGGCGAGGATTACTGTTGCGATGGGTAATGGGCGGGGCTACACATTTCGGTGTGTAGTCGGTTCATGTGTGAGATCGATGATCACCTGGTTGCATTGTTGTGGTCTTATATTGATTGAGTAGTCTTGACCCCGTGTTGTTGTTTTGTAAAACTGCGGTGATCCATTCGGGGATGGTGAGCAGTGTGAGTGTAATGCGGATGTTTAGCTATGGGACAGTCATGGGGAGTCACCACGTCAAGTCTAGCTTCCGTTGTTATGAGTTTAGATGTCTTGGATTTCATTTGTATTAGGACCTTGTACGTTTATTTTGAGTTGGTCTGAGATAATGTAATCTTTAACTTATATACTTTGATAAATGTTGTTTGGAAATTGTAACTTTGGTATACTAACCTCGGGAAACCGAGATGGTAACAGCCTTTCATGCTAGGGTAGTCCTTGGTAAGGTACCTTGGTATGAGGGGGTGTTACAGGAACACTTGTAATCGACCATGTATGTAACTAAATATCTGTCTATGTTGTCTTCTTTTCATCAGAAATCAACCTTGATCGTCAAGTTTCTATTGACAGTGTTAACAAACATTCTCTTCATATACAGGACGAACCTTCTCTATTACATTACCCCTTAAGCCTTGGGAGGCAATATCTAAAGCAATGATATACAGTCGGTCTTCATCAAAAGTGGGGTTTGGGCTTGTTAACTTCAAACCAATATACCCCCTGACAAACCAGTTCAAAAAACATCTCGTTGAGAATCAAAGAAAGAAGACTCGCAATTTTTAAGAATATCAGTCCATCTACTGGAACTAAGTAGTAGCTAAATATCTTCCTAGCAAGCAAACCTGTAGACACCTCGTTTCTGCACCCCTCGCAAACCACCCGGTGATGATTGGGCCGCATGTTTGGTACGCGGAACGATTTGTGACAGTTCGTAAGATTATCGTCACGTGATTGCTCAAATATTAATGTCGACCTCTTAGTTGTCATCTACGTCCTGATACGGTCGTTTTGGCAGTAATTAGAGTACATTCGGAGTCCGGGTCAAAAACCGTCTCCATTTTCTGATAACTGTTAAATCCCGAGTCGGAATGTTCTGGAATGTTCCGGATATTTCTATTCCATATTTCACAAGTTTTATCTTTTGGCAAATAATATCCCGTAATATTCATATAAGATATTAAAGATAATCGAATTATTTTCGTCCTACCATAACTCAAACGCGGAAATCTTTCTTCAGCAGGAGGAAACCTCTGGGAAGCAGGACGAAGAAAGCGCTGCGCCTCTTCCAAGAGACGCGATGGTCGCTGCGCCTCTTCCCAGGCCCTTCTCTGCATGTTTTACGTATCTTTTTCATATCTTTCCGAGATTCACTTCCAAAGAGTCTCCGAAACCCTAATTCCTTCACGTGATTAGTATAAATAGGAGCCTTCGCTCCTCATATTTCTGACGCGAGTGTCCGCCCTTCTCTTCTCCCTTTGCATTCTAGACTTTGTTCTTACAATTGGTGCCTACGTGCTTGAACATTCGACCACGTAAGCTCGGATCTTTCCGGGTACCAGCCTCTCCGTTGCATGACCGACCAATTTGACCAACTACACCAATAATCAATCTAATCAACTTAATTAATCAATCGTTTTCCTCTTACGAGGGCACTTTCTTTGCATTCGCGTCGAGCATCACTAATCGATATCTTAGTCCTTCTCGTTTCATCAACATGTAAGTCTGAGGGTGTATGATCCTATTTATTTATTGTATTTTACTTTATCGTTGTCAATTGTAAGGTTTACGTCGAAAGTACCATTAAAATCGATTTCTAAAACCCTTTGTTAAAATCTGTTTTTGCGGATTTCCAGTAGATAACCATCGAGAAAGGACGCGGCAACTGCTGCGCCTCTTCGAAGGAGCGCAGTTCCTGATGCGCCTTTTCGTGAGGCTGCCGCAGTTCCTGCTTCCTTTCTTCTTCGTTTGTCCTCTGTAATTCGTATTCAAAATCTTTTTCTTGTTCGCTTGTTAATTCTTCGTCATGATAACATATAAATCACATGTATATTAATCATCATTCATTAACATGTTTTAATTGTCATAAATCCGACTTAAATCCCAAATAATCCAATATTTGCGGGTTTTCGTCATTATAATTCAATTCCGGGTTGTAGGGATTCAATTTGTTCATATTGAGTTTCTGGAATTCGTCTTTGATATAGTTTTCATCTGTTCATTCACATGTTCGTCATTAATTTGTCATTAATTCATCATGTTTAGTTTGTTTCATTCACCGATGTCACTAATTAATCATTCAACCTTGTAATTAATCCGTTTCCGATTCATCCCGTCCATGTTTATCGCTTTTATGACCATCATTCACATGTAATTAACCTATTAATCACTTCCATCCGAGTAAATATTTTAATCCATCGTTAAATTCATCAATTCAAATTAACGATTTGCGATTCGGCTTCACGGCCCGAACTCACCCTTGAAAGACGCAAAGAATCGCCGCGCCTCTTCCGCAGGGGCGATCGCTGCGCCTGTTCAGATGATTTTGTCCCCGAATTCCGTTTCGCCTTGATGTAGTTTAATTAGCTTACGTATTAACCGACTATTATCCGTATTATCACTTTCGATTTGTTCGTAATTCCTTCTTTTATTCTTTTTCTCAAATTATCCGTTTTGAAGGTATTTTCGACATAAATCGCCTATTCCGTTGTAATTAATGTAATTTTCATTATTGTAATTTTATAGTTATCATATTTCTTGTATCATTTGTATGCTTTCACATGTAATTGAATCTAAATCCAACTTCGACATAATTGTATGCTAATTAATTGTCAACCGACTTAGTATTAATTCTCACATGCTAGGATTAAAACTTGGATGTTGCATTGCATGCATATAACCGACGATATATCAAGTACGAATAACTTCCCTAATCATTAGTAGATGCCGCTATCGAGGCGGGCGGGATTAGGTGTTCGATCAAAAAAGCTTCCTAATACGTACCCTCACCCCTTACTCCGGATCTCCGTGAGCACCCGTGTTCATTGGCATCCACGAGAGTCATTCTAGACATAGAATGCTAAGGGTAACGATTGCTTAGTGTTCATGTCACTACTTTGTGTCTTGACATGACACGAGGTATTCGAACGGTTCCAATTTCCCATAAAAATTGGTGGCGACTCCATACAAAATGCAAACGCTTGTTTCGACCTTCACCAAGCGCCCCTGTGGGCGGCCCGCTGTCCACAAAACCCAATCAAGAAAGAATATTAAGACAAACTCTCTTCCTATGTAAAGTTAGGTTCTACCGCCCTCCAAATTAAAATGTAAATGATAACAAATCCCGAGCACAGTCAAAGTCGAAGCAAATAACCCTTGCAAAACATGGATGTTTAAGAAAATAGATTAGCGCAAGCGATGGGATTTAGCCAGGCATAAAAATGACGATTAAGGAGACCACATTCACTGCCAAAAAGTTTCAATTATAATTTGCTTTATAAGTCAAAAGTAACACCTGCCAGGACCCTAGGTTCATCATTGTAAAAAATGACAAAGTGAAAACAAACAACAAAACCTCACCCTGTATAATAGTCCTTTGGTATGTAAACATCCCGAACAAGCCCAAACCTTTCAAACGGAATGCGGAGTCCTTCAGTCCTATAGAAATAAATACAAGTATTAATCAACAGCAGCAATAAAACAAGGAGATAAGCCCGCAAAGATATCAAGTAGTGATTTGATAGTAAAGGCATGAAAGAGTACAGGCATACAGGCATGTAATCTTTAAACCAGAGAGTTTAGTCACGCTGTTACCTGTAATCCATAGGAATATTACGGACTAACAAGCTTCCATGATGTGGCTCTTTTCGTCTGCCATATCCACCGCCACCGCCGCCGCCCCCACCACCTCCACCTCCACCTCCACCTCCAACGCCACATCCTCTCCTGGGAGGACTATAACCCCTTCTCGGAGAGGTATATCCACCTCTAGGTGGGCTTCTTCCTCAACCTCCGTATCCCCTTCGTGAAGGTCTCTCGTATCCGTAGTCGTATCTCCTCATTATGTCACCCGGAACAGCTATTAGTTTAACTCACATTTCAAGTAATCCCATAGTAGTAAAGCATCAAAAGTTGATCCAACAAAGTCATTTTAACAAGTCTTACAGTGATTTTCGAATAACCTAGACACACGATGAAAAACAAAGGAGAAATTCCTTAAGAAAAACCCCCAAGCTCTATTAACAAGTAGAAAATTTGAAAAAACTCAAACAAAAAATTATATATACCCTCAAATAGCTAAACACAACAAAAGAAAGCGTGAAATCAAACATATAGTTTGGTGCTAGCATGATCTGACCCAACTACATATTCCTCTAAACTTCAGTGTAACAAAAAGGAAAAACAAGGATTGCTAATCTTCCCCAAAACAATTGTAAAAACTCAAATTCACAAAACACACAAAAATTTCAACCTTTCCATCACATAGAAACTGGAAAAATGCATACACCCCCAAATAACAATGAAAGTTTAAGGCTTTTATACTTAAACAAGATTAACGACAGTAAAAAACTGTCAAAAAATTACCAACTCGGACATGTTAATTGACAACCATGAAGAACAAATCAAACTTTACATTTGAGTTTGACAATCACCATAACCTTTACAATTGAAATATGCAACAAACTTTTCAGCCATCCAAAAATCTTTAGTTACAAATTATACTCCCTGATTATTTTAAATTCCCCCAATTTACAAAATTTGTTAGGGGAATTTGAACAAATGGGGTAAATTCAAAAGAATAGGAGGGAATCTATAAGAATTCAACCATTTTTTTGGATTCGCCCCAGCAGGTGTGAACAACTTGTAATTCAATCCAGTAGTAACGGCATTGTCCCACAGCGTATCGATGTGTATACATTAGTTAATCTATCTTGCACTTATATTAGGTTGTTTGGCGTGGTGTGCCGCTGCCAGGACTATTAATGACTTCTAAACGGAAAACCAAGTAAAACGAAACGATAAACCATGATCACAGCCCTGACCTCAGCTAATATTAGTGTGAGAACCCAAATCGTATAGTAAAGAATCAACAGTATCTGATCTTCCACCATACAACCAAATGACCAAATGTAATAGTCACCGCTAAGCAGCGCCAGACGGTCAACCTATCAGAGGATGTAGTCTATGACGCAACTATCATCCCCAGAAAGCAGGATGGCCACAGTTAAAAGAACACACAATCTAGATATTTTAGAAATAATACCAGGTCACGTAAACAATGAATTAAGCGAACAATCCAATATTGGTAGTTATCTGTAACGGTAAACCGTTTCACAATTCAGAAGTGCAACAGCCTACAACATATTAGAAGGCATTTTTTTTCGAGTAAACACACCAAAAACTGTTCGTAAGCCTTGAGCGTAAACAAGAATCAGAAGGTACCTCCAAAGAAGAGCATCATGAGAACACCAAGCCCAGGTCTAGAACCTTGAAACAACCTACAATTTCAAAAAAAAAAGACTCAGAAGTACCTAATTTACACGTAGTGCTTTAGCCAAAGCGATTAGGAACATCATTAGAAGATATACCTTTTGTAACCCTGGTAAACATTCAATAAGGAAGGCGCCTCCAAGGAGAGACAGCATCAGGACCATCAGTTCAAAGGGCGAAAGCCTGAAAGCAGCCAACAATAACAAAACATAGATTAAACCTAAACCAAAGCATGTATTACCAAATATCAACGAAATCGTTGCCACAACCGCTATTAACCTTTCAGAGTAGGCCTAAGCAACTACAACCGTGGCCTGCGATTCACAGTGCCCCCCCCCCCCCCAAAACCTGCAGTTTAATAACCCCGCGCGTGGTAACAAACACAACGCACGCATTTATAAACGGCAAACAATTTCTAAAAATAGTTTTTCCAAAAATCCCTAAAAGGGAACAGAGCATCACGAATAGTGAATCTTAAAAGGACAAAGGAACACCCTAGTTTATGCCTAATCATAACGGAACGAAATATTCACGTAATCCACAACAACAACTGAATAGTTACAAATAACCTTTTCAGCAATCACGCATAATTAAACCCCAAGTTTCACCGTACTAAGTCTAAAACTCACCATCAAATGTTGAGCCACCGCAACGTTACAGGCAGATCCCAATTTCACTGAATACACAACCAAACAAACAGACCAGTTAGACATAAATTAGCAGGGAAAAAAACGTTGTAATAAGAATTAAAGGCAATCGTAAGAATTAAAGGCAGTAATAATAACAAACGCAGACGCAAAAAAAAATAATTGGTCGCAACAGACAAACTACTAATAACCACATTCACAACAGCACTAATTTATTCGGGATACGCCGTTCCAGGAAACACAAACAGCATATTTCACATGAAATGGGGAATTCATAGATCCTAACTACACATGAGATGATGAATTCCTAATTCGTAACTTATAATCAAAATTTTGAAGCAGCTTAAATCCCTAATAAACACAATAACAACAACAGTGTTAAAACCCACAGTAATCTAGAACGGGAATTCCAACAAGCAGATTGCACACGAAATGATTAATTAACGATTTCTAACTGCACACGAAACGAAAAGATCACAATTCCTTATTTCTAATCTTATTAAATCTGAATCACCTAAACTAATAACAACCACAATAATAACAACAATAATTAAACCCACAGGATGTAAAATCGGAAGTACAACAAGCAGATGGCACACGGAATGATGAATTAACAGTTCCTAACTGCATATGAAACGATAAAATCACAAATCGTAAACCCTAAAACAAAATCTGAAGACGGAAATCACAATATACCAAACGCAACAACACATTAACAACATAACAATAAACTACAACAGTAAAAGAAAGCCAAATATGTGAAATAATTTGATATTCAAAGCAAATACCTAGGGCTTACTGTGGGAGTTCCAGATTTATGCGAGTAACGACAGACGGATAGAATAAGTGGTCAAGAGAAATGGCAGGTTGAAGAGGTAAGTTTGTGGTTGTGAGTTAAAGGTGAAATGGAGGGAGGAGATCTCTAAGGGGAATCCAACGGTTGGGGTGTAACTTGCTCTAACACTATTCATCACTACAGTGTTGCAAGTTCTCTCTTTTTTAAGGGTTAGGGATACATACTTCTCCAACAGTAAGCTTCTTGTAGCTTGAAATCTCTAAATGATCTCACATTAACCCATTATCCAATAAAAAACAGAATATTCAATTACAAGCATATAACTTGTTTAGAGCAGGTGTTGCTAATAAACGAGTTATTTTTCCATTGCTCCAATAATAAGCATGTAACTTGACAATTCACATAAATTGCAACAAGTCCCCCTAGTATATCACTGGAGTTGCTATAAGAACATGAAAATAAATTAAAAAAAGGAAACATGCTGAAGCCTGAAGCCAATATTGTGGTGGGGACTAGACTAGGTATGGTGGTGTGACAAGATGTATTGGATTAGTCATCAATTTAGCATCGGTTGCTCCCATGTTCATGGGGTGATCTGTGATCATAATTTATTCACAAGTTGTGTTTATTCTTAGATTCATTTCCAACTTGGATCTTAGAACAATTTCATGAGTACGAGTACGACCCTTCAACTTTTCACAAATTCTTATTTCAGACCGCCATATTTGTCTGAAATGATCAGACGGATACTATTTTCTCTCACAAATAACTCATTTAGAGTGTGAGTGGGAAAGCACATGGGGATGTCCCACCACCCATATGTTTCTCACTTGTGAGAAGTCTTATTACGATCTGAAATAAGGCGGTCTTAAGCAAGACGGATTTGTCAATTTTTTATTTCTATCAGACAAGAAAATTGATTGGAAATGTTTTCTATTAGTAACTCATAATTATGTTCGTTAAGTAAATTATATTATTCGATCGAGTTCAAGTAAAATAGAACAGATTGTATAAAAGTAAATTTAATTTCAAGAGATAAATTTAGTTTCAGTAGATACATACTATACATATACTCGTACAGTCGTACTTGTCAATAAATCATTGACAAAGTTGCTTATGAATGCAACAATTGTTGGGTAAAACGGTTTTTCACGGTAATTAACGTAAAATTATATGTTACTTTACTCACTTGCACCCATTAAAATAATTTTTACAAACTATCATGTTTAGGTGAGAAGAACATAAGGTATTTTGTAAACTGTTCTATCATATTTATTGTAAAATGATTTTATATAGATTTACTCTATATACAATGATGGTTGGTAATAAAAGCGATTGTGCTAAAACTACAAAATTAAAAAGTAAATTATTTTCTTACCATCTTTTCATTCAATTTTTTAATTGTAAAAACAATTATTCTTTCTGTATCGATTATTTGTTTAGCTTTGATTTTGACACAAAGACCAAATAAAAAGGAGGGTGCCAATTATTGGATGACAACTGGATTATTGGACTAAATTGAGTGTAGAGGATCAAAATGTTTAACAAATACATTCCTAAAATAGAAGGGTAAATAATTAACTAAGACCACAAAAATAAAATACGTAAACAAATAATCGGGACGGAGAGAGTATTATTTATGACGAATTTTGATTCCACTAACACAAATTGTTCTATAGGATCATTTTTAGCAAAATACTAGCCTAATGGCACAAAGCCCAACTAAGTAAGTTAATAAATGTGTAAAAAATTGTTTATTTTCGTAACATAATAATTTATCTTTATAACTTGTATATTTAAATATGTCGATATTCATTATAAGATATCGGGTAATCAAAATAAAACTGAAATATGAATGTAATGTAATTATATTCTCCATTAACTTTGGGCTTTTCTCCTTTTGGACCAGTCTTATGATATACTCCGTATAGGAGAGTCTTATCCCGTAATATTCATATAAGATATTAAAGATAATCGAATTATTTTCGTCCTACCATAACTCAAACGCGGAAATCTTTCTTCAGCAGGAGGAAACCTCCCCGGGAATGACGCAAGAAAGCGCCGCGCCTCTTCTTCCAAGAGACGCAGTGGCGCGCGCCTCTTCCCAGTGCCCTTCTCTCGCATGTTTTACGTATCTTTTTCATATCTTTCCGAGATTCACTTCCAAAGAGTCTCCGAAACCCTAATTCCTTCACGTGATTAGTATAAATAGGAGCCTTCGCTCCTCATATTTCTCACGCGAGTGTCCGCCCTTCTCTTCTCCCTTTGCATTCTAGACTTTGTTCCTACTAATTGGTGCCTACGTGCTTGAACATTCGACCACGTAAGCTCGGATCTTTCCGGGTACCAGCCTCTCCATTGCATGACCGACCAATTTGACCAACTACACCAATAATCAATCTAATCAACTTAATTAATCAATCGTTTTCCTCTTACGAGGGCACTTTCTTTGCATTCGCGTCGAGCATCACTAATCGATATCTTAGTCCTTCTCGTTTCATCAACATGTAAGTCTGAGGGTGTATGATCCTATTTATTTATTGTATTTTACTTTATCGTTGTCAATTGTAAGGTTTACGTCGAAAGTACCATTAAAATCGATTTCTAAAACCCTTTGTTAAAATCTGTTTTTGCGGATTTCCAGTAGATAACCATCGAGAAAGGACGCGGCAACTGCTGCGCCTCTTCGAAGGAGCGCAGTTCCTGCTGCGCCTTTTCGTGAGGCTGCCGCAGTTCCTGCTTCCTTTCTTCTTCGTTTGTCCTCTGTAATTCGTATTCAAAATCTTTTTCTTGTTCGCTTGTTAATTCTTCGTCATGATAACATATAAATCACATGTATATTAATCATCATTCATTAACATGTTTTAATTGTCATAAATCCGACTTAAATCCCAAATAATCCAATATTTGCGGGTTTTCGTCATTATAATTCAATTAGGGTTGTAGGGATTCAATTTGTTCATATTGAGTTTCGGAATTCGTCTTTGATATAGTTTTCATCTGTTCATTCACATGTTCGTCATTAATTTGTCATTAATTCATCATGTTTAGTTTGTTTCATTCACCGATGTCACTAATTAATCATTCAACCTTGTAATTAATCCGTTTCCGATTCATCCCGTCCATGTTTATCGCTTTTATGACCATCATTCACATGTAATTAACCTATTAATCACTTCCATCCGAGTAAATATTTTAATCCATCGTTAAATTCATCAATTCAAATTAACGATTTTGCGATTCGGCTTCACGCCAGAACTCACCCTTGAACAGACGCAAAGAATCGCCGCGCTCTTCCAGAGGGCGATCTGCTGCGCTACTGTTCAGGATGATTTTGTCCCCGAATTCCGTTTCTGCCTTGATGTAGTTTAATTAGCTTACGTATTAACTGACTATTATCCGTATTATCACTTCTGATTTGTTCGTAATTCCTTCTTTTATTCTTTTTCTCAAATTATCCGTTTTGAAGGTATTTTCGACATAAATCGCCTATTCCGTTGTAATTAATGTAATTTTCATTATTGTAATTTTATAGTTATCATATTTCTTGTATCATTTGTATGCTTTCACATGTAATTGAATCTAAATCCAACTTCGACATAATTGTATGCTAATTAATTGTCAACCGACTTAGTATTAATTCTCACATGCTAGGATTAAAACTTGGATGTTGCATTGCATGCATATAACCGACGATATATCAAGTACGAATAACTTCCCTAATCATTAGTAGATGCCGCTATCGAGGCGGGCGGGATTAGGTGTTCGATCAAAAGAGCTTCCTAATACGTACCCTCGCCCCTTACTCCAGATCTCCGTGAGCACCCATGTTCATTGGCATCCACGAGAGTCATTCTAGACATAGAATATTAAGGGTAACGATTGCTTAGTGTTCATGTCACTACTTTGTGTCTTGACATGACACGAGGTATTCGAACGGTTCAAATTTCCCATAAAAATTGGTGGCGACTCCATACAAAATGCAAACGCTTGTTTCGACCTTCACCAAGCGCCCCCGTGGGCGGCCCGCTGTCCACAGTTTGGCGACTCCGCTGGGGATAATACACTTACGTGTAGCCAAGGGTGAAACTTGAACAAGGTTAAGGAATAGTTTGTACAAGACAATTGTCGGTTTTCATAACTCGGTCTTCCTAGACCGTTTTACTCGGCCTTCCTAGGCCCAACCCAACCCATTCGACCAATCGTCCCGTCTAAACGGTCCTAATTCTTATATTGGGCCTAAGGATGGATAGCGATTGACGTCATCCATACCATGATGCTTACTCTTGTTTGTATCAAGGGCCTTCACTACTTGAGGAAATGGACTAGGAATCGGCCTTACTCTTGTTTGGCACGAGCCTCTCCACAGACTTCGGGTTTGATGGTTCGGTATGGCAACCCACCCTTTAAACCAAAACCCTTTTAAATGCACTCAGCATCCCGTTATAATGCTTGTATAAATGTGTAAACCTTACGTGATCACCATTTCTAAACAAAACCATGACGAATTTTCAAAAAATCAAAACCCTTTTTTCAAACAAAAATTTCGAAAAGGCCTTTGATTAGCGCAAAACCCAGCCGAAACTCTGTCCATATGTCAAGTTAAACTTCGGGCCTAAAACCCATTGCAAAACCCATTTCAAAAAACCAAAAAAAAAAAAAAAAAACGTTTTCTTAAAAAAAAAAAACAAAAAAAAAACAAAAAAAACAAAAAACAAAAACGTTTTATTCAAAACATTTTTCAAACCGTGTAAATGTAAGTATGTAAATTCAATTGGGCTAAGTTAGAGTCAAAGTTCAAACTGACTATGTCCTAGTCGGAACTCTGTCGAGTCATAAACCCGTATTCCTTTACATTTTGGGTCTTTTCAAATTCGAGTCAAGTCCAAAGGCGTCACGCCGTCATTTTGGACCCCCCTACCCCAATTCAGTTAGGATCTAAGCATTTCCACACCTCAACTCACGCACTCGAGGCTAACACATCGAGTCATTCCCATGTCCGTTTCTTGAATTCCCCTAGTGACACGTTCGGGACACACATACCCGAACCTCGAGTAAAGTCTGTCTTAAACAACACACGTCTTAGAATCAACATGTGTCATCAATCCCGTCAATAAGGTCAATCACATAAACATCACTCTGTCAAAGTCAACACTCGAGTCTAAAGGTCAAGGTCAAACACCGTGAATTCAAACACGAGAAGTCACTCACGACATTTCACGAGTTCACAAGTCAAGTCTAGATGTGTCATTTTGTCCCTTCCTTGTTTGTTGCCTTGGTATGCGTGATCCCATGTCGAATCGAGTTGTAATGCGCGTCATTTCCGTCGAGTAAGAATCCAACAAGTTCCGTCAATCAGCAAGGTCACGAAGCGGTTCAAGCCACAATCAACATGTCTCTCCAGGACGTTTATGCCATGGTCCTACGAGTTCAAGCTACAGTGGAAAATCTGAGCATTCGCGTCCTCACCCTTGAAAATGGAATGGTGGAAAAGAACACACCACCTAGAGAAACCTCTAGTCTAGGTCATCCAAAGCTTACCTCTTGTAATAACAATCGTTCTAGAAAGCCGAAAACAGCTGAAAGGAAACCGGGGAGGCATCAAAGGGTGCTTACCGATTTAGGCATGTCTTATGCCGATGCTTTGAAGAGACTTTCTGCCCAAGGCAAGCTACATCCAATAGGGCCGACTCCGGATCCACCTTTAGAGAAACAGGTGAACCTCTGGAAGGGCAACAAATATTGCTTATATCACCAAGGTAGAGGCCATGATATTGAAAAGTGTTTTCTCTTGAAACACGTTATCCAAGATATGATCGAAGAGGGCAAGCTTCCTAAGCCACCTTCTGTCGCGCAATCTAAGAAAATCGACCCTCTTGGGTCTAATATCATTAAACATGACGAAGAATCATCTCTAGACTGTTCTCATCTCCTCAATCTTCGTGACGATGAAGAAATCAATGTCCTCGAAGACGAAGATATCCAAAGCGGAATGCTCATGCTTTCCATTGCCTTCAACAATAAATTCTCCAGAATAGAGGGAGCTATTGATAGCCTAAACTCTCGACTTTCCAACATGGAGAAACAATTTGCTAAAATAGGTAAGAAGCTTGATGCCCAATCTCTCAAAATGAAAAGTGTCCAGACAAAACCTCAACCTGACGGTCCTAAAGCAACGAACGAGACACTTATCCCTAGTTCTTCCAATCCAAGCATCAAAATCAACAAAGTCAACCTCATGGAGCCTTTGTCAAAGAACTCTCCCAGGTCATTCACAAGTCTAGGCATACCGTATGCCCTAGCCTTGAACCAATTATCCTCTCTAGGTCTTCTTCAACCAATAGGACCTACACCAGATCCAGAAAAGAAATCTAAATCGTGGGATGACAATTCATATTGTCAATACCATAGGGGTAGGGGGCATGACACCGAAAATTGTTATAAGCTCAAGCATGTCATACAAGATGGGATTGAGGATGATGATCAAAAGGATGAAAGATCCACCAATCATTTGGTGAAAAGAAGAAAAATAGATTCACAAATGCCCGACCAGTCAAAGGAGGCGACATTGGTTGAGGGCGTTATTGACTGTCTACATCCAGTTTACGCCTCTCATTTGAAAGGTGGCATCAAAACCGTTGAAAACTTATCGACAGAGATTGTTCGTATCAATGAAGTCATCCAAGGAGGTTCACCGTCCACATCTACACCCAACAATCAAACAATCCGCATTACCGACGTAAAATTTATAGAACCTTCGCCGGAAAGAGGAACTCGGCATTCAAGGTCATACTACAATTTAGGCATGCCTTATACGGTAGCCTTTAAAAGACTCTTTGCCAAAGGACTGATCCAACCAATCGGTCCAACCCCAGACCCTAAGTACGAGAGGAGAGGTCGCTTCTGGGACGGTTCTCAATATTGCTTATTCCATGGGGGTAATGGACACGACACTGAAGAATGCTCCAAACTCAAATATACCATCCACTATATGCTCGATCACGGCAAGATATCTTTATCGACCCTCGATCCGTTAAGAGAACAGAATGACCCTCATGGGTGTCTTACTCTTCAAAGACAAGAAGGTCTCTTGGGCCTTTATCCTCCTAGTGTTCCCAATGATGAGGACAAGGTGATCAAATAGGTGAATGCTCAAAGCCGGATGTCGAAGCCAGTTACTGGAAAAGAAAATGTTCAATCATGGGCCGATGATTACGAGTCTAGATCTGAAATCGCGTCAAAGTCCGGGTCCGAGTCCGAGTCTTAGGCTTTCTATCTCATATTTGTTCTAGTGTCTTTGTCCATTTTCATTCCTGGTGACAACCTGGGGGCTGTCCCACGAGTCACATGTCTTCTCGAGTCTACGTTAAATACATTTATTATTCATTTCAATAAAAATATAATTTTCAATCCACATCTTATATCCTATCTCTTCCTTTACCCATTTCCTGTGACAACAAGAATTGATTTGAGACATTTTTTAAAATGACAATAACAACAACGTACGACAGTCAATGTGAGTACACTTAGATGATGTTCCATTCCAAGTTGTAGAGGACCTAAGACTCCGTGTTCATTTTCCTTACCTATTCCATGTCTGGCAATAGAAACCACAATATGATCCCAGTTTAGACGAGCCTATCTCAAGAGATTCTAAGATGAATCCAGACCACCTCCCTTGTTAACGACCCATGACGGAAGGCAAGCCCATTCCCCACAATAAACAACCTCTTTACTAAAGACCAACCCGTTTCACACCAAAGGTGCTAGTCTGACCCAAATGCATGTTATGCAAGCAAATTCAAGACGATACGAGCCGTGACCAAAGACAAAGGCTCAATCAGGAGAAATGACCCAAGATCAATATCCAAGACAAAAGAGTCAAAAGAATAAGGCTCAATCAAGCAAGTCAAGTCAATATCCAAAGACAACGTTATCTTCAAAAACCCGAATCAAATATCTGAGCAAAAATCCGGAATATATTCCAGACCAACAGACCAAGAATCTAAATCTGAATCAAGAACAAGCCTGAAAATAGAATACTGCTGAAGTCTATATAGAATCAAGACATCAATGAAGATGGTCATCTAGCACCCCCTACTTAGCCTTTCACACATCACACACCCTAAGTCCTTCTCGAGACCGTTATAGGGAGATAGTTAGGAATTTTGAGAATCCTCTCAAGCTCGTCAAGTATATCCATCCTTTAGAGCCAAGACATAGAAACTTGAACCCACGTCATTTTAACCTACCTTTACGTGCTCAGGCTACATCAAGCCAAGAGACTCCATTTCCAAGCCACATTACAAGCCATAATCCCATCAAGCCTTAACTCCACAAAATCAAGCTCCAGAGATTTGTTTCATCAAAGCCTCTTATGTCTAAGCTCCACATTCCAAATATCCAATCCAGTTTCACCTTGACCCATACACGGAGTCTTCAAATACTTTGCTACCTAGGACGGGACATACCCATATCATCCTTAGGGTCCACTATGTGTGCTCACGTGACAAGGATATTTTTACAAAATTAATTATACCTTTTTGATCTACGATCAGAGGGAGTTATCTCAAATCGATTCTTCGAGTCACCAAAGGAAATTTACCCTTGTGACCCCTGCACTTTAAGGTCCTAACAACATAGCTTAGGCACACACCTGAACTACGAGCATGGTTTGATTTCACCTTCTCAGGTGGATACGTAGGCAGTCCTTTCTTACACAAGAAGGATACAACCACAACACCCAAATAAAATTAACCAAACCTCAGAACTATGATCTGGTTTGATTTCACTTCACGTGAATACGTAGGCAGTCCTCAAGGACACAACCATCCCAACTTTCCACCTCAACCATCAACTTTCAACCATCCCAATTTTCAACCTTGCTCAATTAACATCCCTTCCTCAACCAACACCTCTATACTGGGGGCTCCTTGTTGTCGCCCAGCCTCCTTTTTATCAAAGTCCAGAGTCATCTTCTCATCCTGGGGGCTTCTCTTCCGAGATGCCACCCTTCCTTTATTCCTCTCTCATTTGAGTCTAGCTAGTACTCGGTCCGGACAATGACAAAGATCTTAGATCAATTCTCCAAGTCATCGTACCTCAAGAGGGGTCTCTTTTACAGCAAGCGGTGGTGAAAGATGCCCAAGTAGACAAATGGTCCATGGCTCATGCCTTACCTTTATATGCCTTCATCATTCTTGAAATTCTTATATCTTTGGAACTGATACGCATTGTCACCCACACTTGCCTAGGGGTTGCGCATGCTTAAGCAACGTCTGTCAAAGTCATCCCTATGTCGCGTCAAATCTAAATTAGTGTCGCGTCAGTCAAACCTAAGTCTACATTTTGCGTCACGTCCGCATAAGGTCTACGTCGCGTCAGTCACGTGTCTAAAGCCCATTGAATATGCATAACGCATTACAAACGATAAATTTCTTTGAACAAGTTTTTAACGACTTTTATAAAGAAACGACTTTTGAAAACCTATGTGTTTCCTCATTCGAGGTCCATGTGATAATCGCTTACGTGCATATACTAGATTGCATTCTTGTGTGGCTACTAACCATGCAGGTAAGTATCAGAAGCAGTGCTCGCTCCGACTAGGGGCTTCACCCAAGTCTTCATTCTCCCAGTATTTTGCAGTATTGCTCACTCAAGATTTCTTCCATGACGATCAAGATGTTCCTAGTCGTCAAAATATTTGTCCCCAGCAGCAAAGATATTTTGCAAAGATTGCTCACTCAAGATTTCTTCCATGGCGATCAAGATGTTCCTAATCGTCAGTATATTCCCCAACAAGAATTCGCTTGAGACCGACGCAAGCAGATTCAACCTCAAGTTTTTGCCAGAGTTCGCTTGAGACCAACGCAAGCAGATTCCCCAGCAGTTTCTACCGACGTCCTGCTACTCACTATATTTATTGTTTCCTTACGGAGTTCGGCAAAGGTGTCGTTCTCCGAAAGTTCCCAAACCAAATTAAGCCTCCTTCCTTAGGTTCGTAAACCCAAAGTTAGGATTCTTACCCCTAGATTCTTATATCCCAAAATGTCTTCCTTTAGGTTCATAAACCTTTAAGCTCCCACACCAACATCCTTAGGTTCATAAACCCATAAATCCTTTTGGAGTTCCCATACCTCAGGAAGCTTGAGCGCACGCGTTTAAAATAAGAATTAGTAACCCAGTAGTTCCTGAACTTAACCCTAGGATCCCAATTCCTCTTAGGTTCATAAGCCTTTAAGTTCCCATACCAACCGTCCTTTTAGGTTCATATACCCAGGTTCATACACCTAGCTTCTTTAAGGTTCCCAAACTCCCTAGAGTTCATACACTTATGCCTTTAGGATCAGATTCCTTTAGGATCACCTTTTCCTTGTAGGATCACATCCTTTAGAATCACCTTTTCTTAGAGTTCCGACACCTAAACCTTGGTTACCCCTTAAGTTGAACTTATATTTGGCCTCCTTCCCGTCGATGCTTTCCTCTAGGGCCCCTCACCCTAGCACAATCCTTATATATCTTTTAGGTCTTACCCTTAGCTCCTACGCTTACCCTTAGCTCCTACGCTTACCCTTAGCTCCTATGCAACTCCGGAAGCATCTCGAGAAAGAAGTCTCAGGTATGGTCTCTTCTTATGGCTGGAGAGCCTCCTTACGTAGTCTAATGGACTTTAAACGACCCTCCCCGGAAGTCGACAGACTCTAAAATGTTCCCGACGACAGGTCCTTGGTTCAGACCCCTTGAACCGCCTCGCGTCGCCATAGTCGTCAGGTTGTAATCTTCGATTGACCTGATGGCTATACTTTGACTTTCGCCTTGTCCAAGCCTCAGTCAAAGTGGGGGCTCTGTAGACACCTCGCTTCTGCACCCCTCGCAAACCACCCGGTGATGATTGGGCCGCATGTTTGGTACGCGGAACGATTTGTGACAGTTCGTAAGATTATCGTCAAGTGATTGCTCAAATATTAATGTCGACCTCTTAGTTGTCATCTACGTCCTGATACGGTCGTTTTGGCAGTAATTAGAGTACATTCGGAGTCCGGGTCAAAAACCGTCTCCATTTTCTGATAACTGTTAAATCCCGAGTCGGAATGTTCTGGAATGTTCCGGATATTTTTATTCCATATTTCACAAGTTTTATCTTTTGGCAAATAATATCCCGTAATATTCATATAAGATATTAAAGATAATCGAATTATTTTCGTCCTACCATAACACAAACGCGGAAATCTTTCTTCAGCAGGAGGAAACCTCCTGGGAACAGACGCAGCAGGCGGCTGCGCCTCTTCCAAGAGACGCAGTGGCTGTTGCACCTCTTCCCAGGCCCTTCTCTGCATGTTTTACGTATCTTTTTCATATCTTTCCGAGATTCACTTCCAAAGAGTCTCCGAAACCCTAATTCCTTCACGTGATTAGTATAAATAGGAGCCTTCGCTCCTCATATTTCTCACGCGAGTGTCCGCCCTTCTCTTCTCCCTTTGCATTCTAGACTTTGTTCTTACTAATTGGTGCCTACGTGCTTGAACATTCGACCACGTAAGCTCGGATCTTTCCGGGTACCAGCCTCTCCGTTGCATGACCGACCAATTTGACCAACTACACCAATAATCAATCTAATCAACTTAATTAATCAATCGTTTTCCTCTTACGAGGGCACTTTCTTTGCATTCGCGTCGAGCATCACTAATCGATATCTTAGTCCTTCTCGTTTCATCAACATGTAAGTCTGAGGGTGTATGATCCTATTTATTTATTGTATTTTACTTTATCGTTGTCAATTGTAAGGTTTACGTTGAAAGTACCATTAAAATCGATTTCTAAAACCCTTTGTTAAAATCTGTTTTTGCGGATTTCCAGTAGATAACCATCGAGAAAGGACGCGGCAACTGCTGCGCCTCTTCGAAGGAGCGCAGTTCCTGGTGCGCCTTTTCGTGAGGCTGCCGCAGTTCCTGCTTCCTTTCTTCTTCGTTTGTCCTCTGTAATTCGTATTCAAAATCTTTTTCTTGTTCGCTTGTTAATTCTTCGTCATGATAACATATAAATCACATGTATATTAATCATCATTCATTAACATGTTTTAATTGTCATAAATCCGACTTAAATCCCAAATAATCCAATATTTGCGGGTTTTCGTCATTATAATTCAATTCCGGGTTGTAGGGATTCAATTTGTTCATATTGAGTTTCTGGAATTCGTCTTTGATATAGTTTTCATCTGTTCATTCACATGTTCGTCATTAATTTGTCATTAATTCATCATGTTTAGTTTGTTTCATTCACCGATGTCACTAATTAATCATTCAACCTTGTAATTAATCCGTTTCCGATTCATCCCGTCCATGTTTATCGCTTTTATGACCATCATTCACATGTAATTAACCTATTAATCACTTCCATCCGAGTAAATATTTTAATCCATCGTTAAATTCATCAATTCAAATTAACGATTTGCAGTTCCGGCTTCACAGCCAGAACTCACCCTTGGAACAGACGCAGCAACTGCTGCGCCTCTTCCAGAGGGCGCAGTCCTGCTGCGCCTGTTCCAGGATGATTTCTGTCCCTGAATTCCGTTTCTGCCTTGATGTAGTTTAATTAGCTTACGTATTAACTGACTATTATCCGTATTATCACTTCTGATTTGTTCGTAATTCCTTCTTTTATTCTTTTTCTCAAATTATCCGTTTTGAAGGTATTTTCGACATAAATCGCCTATTCCGTTGTAATTAATGTAATTTTCATTATTGTAATTTTATAGTTATCATATTTCTTGTATCATTTGTATGCTTTCACATGTAATTGAATCTAAATCCAACTTCGACATAATTGTATGCTAATTAATTGTCAACCGACTTAGTATTAATTCTCACATGCTAGGATTAAAACTTGGATGTTGCATTGCATGCATATAACCGACGATATATCAAGTACGAATAACTTCCCTAATCATTAGTAGATGCCGCTATCGAGGCGGGCGGGATTAGGTGTTCGATCAAAAGAGCTTCCTAATACGTACCCTCGCCCCTTACTCCAGATCTCCGTGAGCACCCATGTTCATTGGCATCCACGAGAGTCATTCTAGACATAGAATGCTAAGGGTAACGATTGCTTAGTGTTCATGTCACTACTTTGTGTCTTGACATGACACGAGGTATTCGAACGGTTCCAATTTCCCATAAAAATTGGTGGCGACTCCATACAAAATGCAAACGCTTGTTTCGACCTTCACCAAGCGCCCCCGTGGGCGGCCCGCTGTCCACAAAACCCAATCAAGAAAGAATATTAAGACAAACTCTCTTCCTATGTAAAGTTAGGTTCTACCGCCCTCCAAATTAAAATGTAAATGATAACAAATCCCGAGCACCAGTCAAAGTCAGAAGCAAATAACCCTTGCAAAACATGGATGTTTAAGAAAATAGATTAAGCAGCGATGGGATTTAGCCAGGCATAAAAATGACGATTAAGGAGACCACATTCACTGCCAAAAAGTTTCAATTATAATTTGCTTTATAAGTCAAAAGTAACACCTGCCAGGACCCTAGGTTCATCATTGTAAAAAATGACAAAGTGAAAACAAACAACAAAACCTCACCCTGTATAATAGTCCTTTGGTATGTAAACATCCCGAACAAGCCCAAACCTTTCAAACGGAATGCGGAGTCCTTCAGTCCTATAGAAATAAATACAAGTATTAATCAACAGCAGCAATAAAACAAGGAGATAAGCCCGCAAAGATATCAAGTAGTGATTTGATAGTAAAGGCATGAAAGAGTACAGGCATACAGGCATGTAATCTTTAAACCAGAGAGTTTAGTCACGCTGTTACCTGTAATCCATAGGAATATTACGGACTAACAAGCTTCCATGATGTGGCTCTTTTCGTCTGCCATATCCACCGCCACCGCCGCCGCCCCCACCACCTCCACCTCCACCTCCACCTCCAACGCCACATCCTCTCCTGGGAGGACTATAACCCCTTCTCGGAGAGGTATATCCACCTCTAGGTGGGCTTCTTCCTCAACCTCCGTATCCCCTTCGTGAAGGTCTCTCGTATCCAGAGCTGTATCTCCTCATTATGTCACCTGGAACAGCTATTAGTTTAACTCACATTTCAAGTAATCCCATAGTAGTAAAGCATCAAAAGTTGATCCAACAAAGTCATTTTAACAAGTCTTACAGTGATTTTCGAATAACCTAGACACACGATGAAAAACAAAGGAGAAATTCCTTAAGAAAAACCCCCAAGCTCTATTAACAAGTAGAAAATTTGAAAAAACTCAAACAAAAAATTATATATACCCTCAAATAGCTAAACACAACAAAAGAAAGCGTGAAATCAAACATATAGTTTGGTGCTAGCATGATCTGACCCAACTACATATTCCTCTAAACTTCAGTGTAACAAAAAGGAAAAACAAGGATTGCTAATCTTCCCCAAAACAATTGTAAAAACTCAAATTCACAAAACACACAAAAATTTCAACCTTTCCATCACATAGAAACTGGAAAAATGCATACACCCCCAAATAACAATGAAAGTTTAAGGCTTTTATACTTAAACAAGATTAACGACAGTAAAAAACTGTCAAAAAATTACCAACTCGGACATGTTAATTGACAACCATGAAGAACAAATCAAACTTTACATTTGAGTTTGACAATCACCATAACCTTTACAATTGAAATATGCAACAAACTTTTCAGCCATCCAAAAATCTTTAGTTACAAATTATACTCCCTGATTATTTTAAATTCCCCCAATTTACAAAATTTGTTAGGGGAATTTGAACAAATGGGGTAAATTCAAAAGAATAGGAGGGAATCTATAAGAATTCAACCATTTTTTTGGATTCGCCCCAGCAGGTGTGAACAACTTGTAATTCAATCCAGTAGTAACGGCATTGTCCCACAGCGTATCGATGTGTATACATTAGTTAATCTATCTTGCACTTATATTAGGTTGTTTGGCGTGGTGTGCCGCTGCCAGGACTATTAATGACTTCTAAACGGAAAACCAAGTAAAACGAAACGATAAACCATGATCACAGCCCTGACCTCAGCTAATATTAGTGTGAGAACCCAAATCGTATAGTAAAGAATCAACAGTATCTGATCTTCCACCATACAACCAAATGACCAAATGTAATAGTCACCGCTAAGCAGCGCCAGACGGTCAACCTATCAGAGGATGTAGTCTATGACGCAACTATCATCCCCAGAAAGCAGGATGGCCACAGTTAAAAGAACACACAATCTAGATATTTTAGAAATAATACCAGGTCACGTAAACAATGAATTAAGCGAACAATCCAATATTGGTAGTTATCTGTAACGGTAAACCGTTTCACAATTCAGAAGTGCAACAGCAGCCTACAACATATTAGAAGGCATTTTTTTTCGAGTAAACACACCAAAAACTGTTCGTAAGCCTTGAGCGTAAACAAGAATCAGAAGGTACCTCCAAAGAAGAGCATCATGAGAACACCAAGCCCAGGTCTAGAAACTTGAAACAACCTACAATTTCAAAAAAAAAAGACTCAGAAGTACCTAATTTACACGTAGTGCTTTAGCCAAAGCGATTAGGAACATCATTAGAAGATATACCTTTTGTAACCCTGGTAAACATTCAATAAGGAAGGCGCCTCCAAGGAGAGAAGATCGGGACCATCAGTTCAAAGGGCGAAAGCCTGAAAGCAGCCAACAATAACAAAACATAGATTAAACCTAAACCAAAGCATGTATTACCAAATATCAACGAAATCGTTGCCACAACCGCTATTAACCTTTCAGAGTAGGCCTAAGCAACTACAACCGTGGCCTGCGATTCACAGTGCCCCCCCCCCAAAACCTGCAGTTTAATAACCCCGCGCGTGGTAACAAACACAACGCACGCATTTATAAACGGCAAACAATTTCTAAAAATAGTTTTTCCAAAAATCCCTAAAAGGGAACAGAGCATCACGAATAGTGAATCTTAAAAGGACAAAGGAACACCCTAGTTTATGCCTAATCATAACGGAACGAAATATTCACATAATCCACAACAACAACTGAATAGTTACAAATAACCTTTTCAGCAATCACGCATAATTAAACCCCAAGTTTCACCGTACTAAGTCTAAAACTGATAAGGCAAAGACAAACTCACCATCAAATGTTGAGCCACCGCAACGTTACAGGCAGATCCCAATTTTACTGAATACACAACCAAACAAACAGACCAGTTAGACATAAATTAGCAGGGAAAAAAACGTTGTAATAAGAATTAAAGGCAATCGTAAGAATTAAAGGCAGTAATAATAACAAATGCAGACGCAAAAAAAAAATAATTGGTCGCAACAGACAAACTACTAATAACCACATTCACAACAGCACTAATTTATTCGGGATACGCCGTTCCAGGAAACACAAACAGCATATTTCACATGAAATGGGGAATTCATAGATCCTAACTACACATGAGATGATGAATTCCTAATTCGTAACTTATAATCAAAATTTTGAAGCAGCTTAAATCCCTAATAAACACAATAACAACAACAGTGTTAAAACCCACAGTAATCTAGAACGGGAATTCCAACAAGCAGATTGCACACGAAATGATTAATTAACGATTTCTAACTGCACACGAAACGAAAAGATCACAATTCCTTATTTCTAATCTTATTAAATCTGAATCACCTAAACTAATAACAACCACAATAATAACAACAATAATTAAACCCACAGGATGTAAAATCGGAAGTACAACAAGCAGATGGCACACGGAATGATGAATTAACAGTTCCTAACTGCATATGAAACGATAAAATCACAAATCGTAAACCCTAAAACAAAATCTGAAGACGGAAATCACAATATACCAAACGCAACAACACATTAACAACATAACAATAAACTACAACAGTAAAAGAAAGCCAAATATGTGAAATAATTTGATATTCAAAGCAAATACCTAGGGCTTACTGTGGGAGTTCCAGATTTATGCGAGTAACGACAGACGGATAGAATAAGTGGTCAAGAGAAATGGCAGGTTGAAGAGGTAAGTTTGTGGTTGTGAGTTAAAGGTGAAATGGAGGGAGGAGATCTCTAAGGGGAATCCAACGGTTGGGGTGTAACTTGCTCTAACACTATTCATCGCTACAGTGTTGCAAGTTCTCTCTTTTTTAAGGATTAGGGATACATACTTCTCCAACAGTAAGCTTCTTGTAGCTTGAAATCTCTAAATGATCTCACATTAATCCATTATCCAATAAAAAACAGAATATTCAATTACAAGCATATAACTTGTTTAGAGCAGGTGTTGCTAATAAACGAGTTATTTTTCCATTGCTCCAATAATAAGCATGTAACTTGACAATTCACATAAATTGTAACAAGTCCCTCTAGTATATCACTGGAGTTGCTATAAGAACATGAAAATAAATTAAAAAAAGGAAACATGCTGAAGCCTGAAGCCAATATTGTGGTGGGGACTAGACTAGGTATGGTGGTGTGACAAGATGTATTGGATTAGTCATCAATTTAGCATCGGTTGCTCCCATGTTCATGGGGTGATCTGTGATCATAATTTATTCACAAGTTGTGTTTATTCTTAGATTCATTTCCAACTTGGATCTTAGAACAATTTCATGAGTACGAGTACGACCCTTCAACTTTTCACAAATTCTTATTTCAGACCGCCATATTTGTCTGAAATGATCAGACGGATACTATTTTCTCTCACAAATAACTCATTTAGAGTGTGAGTGGGAAAGCACATGGGGATGTCCCACCACCCATATGTTTCTCACTTGTGAGAAGTCTTATTACGATCTGAAATAAGGCGGTCTTAAGCAAGACGGACTGTCAATTTTTTATTTCTATCAGACAAGAAAATTGATTGGAAATGTTTTCTATTAGTAACTCATAATTATGTTCGTTAAGTAAATTATATTATTCGATCGAGTTCAAGTAAAATAGAACAGATTGTATAAAAGTAAATTTAATTTCAAGAGATAAATTTAGTTTCAGTAGATACATACTATACATATACTCGTACAGTCGTACTTGTCAATAAATCATTGACAAAGTTGCTTATGAATGCAACAATTGTTGGGTAAAACGGTTTTTCACGGTAATTAACGTAAAATTATATGTTACTTTACTCACTTGCACCCATTAAAATAATTTTTACAAACTATCATGTTTAGGTGAGAAGAACATAAGGTATTTTGTAAACTGTTCTATCATATTTATTGTAAAATGATTTTATATAGATTTACTCTATATACAATGATGGTTGGTAATAAAAGCGATTGTGCTAAAACTACAAAATTAAAAAGTAAATTATTTTCTTACCATCTTTTCATTCAATTTTTTAATTGTAAAAACAATTATTCTTTCTGTATCGATTATTTGTTTAGCTTTGATTTTGACACAAAGACCAAATAAAAAGGAGGGTGCCAATTATTGGATGACAACTGGATTATTGGACTAAATTGAGTGTAGAGGATCAAAATGTTTAACAAATACATTCCTAAAATAGAAGGGTAAATAATTAACTAAGACCACAAAAATAAAATACGTAAACAAATAATCGGGACGGAGAGAGTATTATTTATGACGAATTTTGATTCCACTAACACAAATTGTTCTATAGGATCATCTTTAGCAAAATACTAGCCTAATGGCACAAAGCCCAACTAAGTAAGTTAATAAATGTGTAAAAAATTGTTTATTTTCGTAACATAATAATTTATCTTTATAACTTGTATATTTAAATATGTCGATATTCATTATAAGATATCGGGTAATCAAAATAAAACTGAAATATGAATGTAATGTAATTATATTCTCCATTAACTTTGGGCTTTTCTCCTTTTGGACCAGTCTTATGATATACTCCGTATAGGAGAGTCGTTGTTCCACTAATAAAGGAGTATAGCTCGAGATGGAATCTGCCGAGGCGTATAAAGAAGTGGGCCTGCATTATATGGGCCCATATATTAAGAAAGTAGGGTCCATAGTAAAAGGTGGTCCAGTGGCCGCCATAATTTTGGAAATTCAGGTACGATCCACAGACTATCAAGCTACATTGGCCCACATATGATAAAAATAGTACTCTTATGCGAGACCGTCTTGTCGTAATATATACCTAGCGATAGATATGAAAGTAGGTCGTGTGAGGTCGGGTCTTCTGCCAAACTATCGTGCCTGAAGGAAAAAATGGCACAATTCAGGCACGAGAAGGTGTTGTGTTAGTGAAATGGAAATGAAGGCATAATTATGGTCCACAGTTCACGACATGTCGTGTTTTATTTGAGAGAGCCCTAATAATTCCTCCACTTCGACTCTATTTCTTTATATTTTGGATGTACTTGAGCTTGCCAAGCTCATATGGGTTGTGTCGTGACAGGATTAGGCACGATCATCTTTCTTAGCGTGTTGTACAATGCTTGGCGTTGTTAATCATGTGTCGTGTCAAAATGGGTCATAAACTCATAGCCACTAGTCATAGGTTGTGCTAGGGCGTGTCAGCCTAACGGTTTTCGTGCCCACTTTTCTCTCTACCTAGCGGAAGAGGTTACTCCCTTTACCATTATTCGTTCATTCCTGCTAAAATTTTATCAACTTTTGAATACAAATTCTGATTCCTTTCTTATACCATTATTCGTTCGTTCCCGTTAGAATTTATCTCCTTGTATTTGGCTAATTGGCTCCACCGATATTAACTCAAGTACATGCTAAGTTGTCAATCCATTCAACCGAATCCCTTTCATTCAACTTTTTCTATACGATTGTTTTTCTAGACTAATTGCAGGAATATGACTGAAATGGCCCTACGAAGTTGATATTTATCCTTGTTTGAGGAGGACATTATGGCCAACTAATCAGTAGTTGGGATTAAAATATCTAACAAAAAAGATACAATTCATACAAAGCAAAGTTGTCAATATCATAGTTGTTTTAAATAGACAACTCAAATATCAGCCCGATTTCGGTTTGATATTTCATGTATGGACTCACCTATTTGAGACTTGGCGCCTTGACTCATTCTTTTGGCCCAATTATCATGTCCTTATTATTCAACCTATTCCAATGTAATTAATGAATTTAGACTCTGTTTTTTTACTTAATTTCAACTCATTTTAGTTCAGTTTAACTCTATTCAGTTTAGTTTAATTTCATTTAATTGCGTTCAATTAAGTTAATTGAGCCGAGATGTTGGCTTTAGTTACTGGACTTGAAAGAGCAAGGCAACTCTGTATGGACAAATTAGTCGTTCAAATGGATAATGCAACTTGTGTGAGCTTAGACCGGAAAGTTCAGCTTATATGTAACACAAATGGTCTATGTTCTAGTTAAGCATTGCAAGGCTCTTTTTTTTTTTTAATTTTTTTTTTTATTATGACGAGGATTAGTTTATTCAATTTGAATATGTCTATATAGAAGCTAATTGAGTTAGCGAGTGGCTCGCGAATTAAAGTGTTATTTCATCAATAGATTTGGTTATTTTGGATATTCCACCAGTAGATCTTTGTGCCATCCTTCGAGAGGACGTTTTCGGGGTTATTGCTCCTTGTACCATAGCTAGTTAGTCTTTATTTTTCGGTACTTTCTCCTCTTACCTACAAAAAAACAAAAAAAAAGCCCTGGATAACACAATTCTTGTTTAAGCCATTATATCTCGTCTTAAATATGAAATGAGTCAAATAGATAAATGAGACAAAACGTAAAATGCCTATAGTATGACAATAAATTTGTATTATCTTATTTGGATCTCGACAAAATAATCCATATTCGTATCCGTTTGCACCCATAAGGATTCGATCATATCCATAACCACACTTAACTTAAAATACAACAATCCAGCCTTGTCCCGTTATATTTAAATTCTAGGATTTAGCTCGGATTTGAGATCCATTGTTATCCTTACAAGTTACAACAGTGACGTACCCCATATGGCCATATACATCTTCATCTCGTAGATAAACATCTAAGCCAATCAAGTATCGACACGCCTTTTTCTAGAATAAACTGATAAACATGCATGGTCTCGTTTTATTCTATTGGCATTATTACAAGACAATAGGTTAACTCTAAACTTTATTGGTTTTGTATGTATGGAGCTTAAATTATAGATTGTCTATTTAGTGTCTTGGTCCTTGGACTCTTAAACAAGTAGGTTGGTATCACAATGCTGACAGGAGGAGAACAAGAACTAGCTTAAGTGAGAAGAGGTTAAGAGTTCTCTTACTCAATTATAAAGTTGGGGTTCGATTCTGATCACCCGCGACATAATATACATTTGGAAAAAAAAAAAAACGCAGACACGAGCCCAGTAGGCCCATCGATGCCGCTTACAATTATACTTGAATCTCATCTCCAACAGTCGACCAATATTAGCCTCCCATGCTATGATGATATCGAAATAATAGAGCTGATAATGAGACGAGATTATCAATACGAGTTCGACTCGAGAACTTAACGAGTTAAGTTGTGTTAACTTTGACTCGGTTCGGAAAGTACGCAAGACTTGTGGATGTGGTTAGATAATATATCTCGGTCCGAGTTTTAACAAAGTATTTATATTTAATCATTGTGAGTTTTTGGCCTAGTACCGCTCTAAACGGATCTAATCAAATCGAATAGGTTATTTCGTACGTAAATAAATCTTGTTTCAACATAAAATTGCATTGTCTCGTAGGCTAGAGATGATCACGAGTTTGACCAAGCCAACCCTAATCCGACCCTACTATAGGGCGGGTTCTCCGAGTCAAATTAGGTCATACCCTAACTCGACATGTTGACGAGTTTGAGGAACGTCGTGCTTGGCTTAGGGAAATTTAATGTTTGGAGACTCGTGTCGAGTTAGGGAGTGTCACGGTGTGAACTCAAGGTCAGTCAAAATCCACCCAAACCAGACTCGGTCCCGATCTAATAGCGAGTAAGCCAGTCAATCAGGTTTGGATGAGTAAATGATAATTGACTGACCTAATAAACGAGTTGGATCGGGTCGGTTTGGATTAACTCGCTCTTCGCATTGTTACACGAAAAAAAAATGAAGAAAAGAATCAAAGTGAAACCACAAGGTGACGAAATGTGACAATGTGAGCGACCCAAGCGGAGGCGATGCAAACACTGAAAAACACACTCTTTCGCGCCAAAAAAACCAATCTCACAAATCTCCCTCCATTTTCAACATTTTCCCGCTTTTCTTCATTTCCATTCCTTTAATAACATAACACACCATTTTTTTACCGCTAAAAGAGAAAACACCCAAAATATCCCACCGCTAAAAGAGCCTCCCTACCGTCTACTGTCTTTCTCGCCGGCGTCCTCTTCACTCTCCAACAGGTCGCCGGCGAGCGCGTTTTCTACTTTTCCATTATCCTCCTAGATCGGATTCTATTTACATTATCTCCTCCTTGGAACTCATAATTTAATTCAGATCTTTCCCTTTCTATTCCTGAGCTTGGAGGTCTGCCCAGTTGCAAGAAGACGTCTTTTATATTCTTTTACCATTCTTTCACTGTAAGCTCTTTCTTTTTTGTTCTTTCTGGTCTTTTAGGGTTTCAAATCAGAGCTTTGTTCTCTCTTGCTTCAGAATCCGTCGCTGTTTCCTTTCCGCTCTTTTTCAATGGATTATATGTCGGTTCTTCTTAATCTTGGTGAATATTTGATTATGGAAGACGATGGTTTTGATGATGATGAATTAGTTAAATGGATTATGAGTATGGGAGAGCCCTGTTTTTACTCTATTCATTTGATAAAGGATCAGGGTAATTCTCTTTTCAAAGACGGTAATTTACCCCTTGCTACTAGTCTTTATTAATTGGCTCTTACTTTCTTCGGTTTTCTTACCACTCTAGACACTCAGGTTCAGTCTGATGCCTCTTCCCTTGCCCTCTCCCTTGTCCTTAATTTAGCTGCTTGTGAGTTGAAACTTTCTCACTTTAAGGAAGTACGATGTTTGTGCAATCTTATCCTAAACTTTGATCCTTGCAATGTGAAAGCCTTATTTAGGCGAGGTTCTGCCTTAAAGAGATTAAATCTCTTTGAGGAGGCTCTTGATGATTCTAAGTATGCGCTGCATCTTGAACCAAAAAACAAGGATGTAGCTCGTGAGTTTAAATCCGTTTCTGAATGCTTGCTTCTGAATCCCAATGGGAAGCGGGTCTCGTGCCATTTGGACCCTTTAGGAAGAGACAAGAAAGGTAAGAAACATCTCTTTGACGCTGATATGGACAACAAGTTTGCATCTCATGTTGCTGTGAGTGATGCCTCATGTAGTAGTATGGAAAGTTTAGACAATGCGACTAGCTGTGACCAGGTTGTAAGTACCTCAACTTCGGACATGTTTATGGACTCCAACTCCGTTTCTGAGCCCCCCTCTCCCCTGCCATTTCAAGGTGATCTTATCCCTTCTCTTCCCTTTGCTCCGAGATATACGAAATGCAGCTTCTCTAACAAAAGACAAGCTCACAAAAAATTGTATCTGTCCTGCATAGATTACGAAAACATGAAACTTGGGAGGAACCTAGAATTTTACCATCCCAAATCTGGGGCCTACATGAAGGTTCGCCCCCTTTTCTCTCAATCATCAGCTTTGTCGGGAACTCCCCATGACGATCCTTCACGGGAATCGGCAGTTCCCGTTTACCCTCCTTTGCCAAAAAAACCCTTATCCAGCAGTGGACATTGATCCAGCTACTATTCATGTTAAGTTCATTGACGAAGAGGCTAATTCTCTTGAAGTTAAGAAGCCTCGTTTATCAACCGAGAAGGTTTCCGATCGCTTTTGCGAGGTTACCAATGTTTCATTTTCTGAAGGCGCCATTTTAGACCCACCTCTGAAGGTTGGTTCTAACTCTTTCGCATGTCCAGGTCAGTTTGTATTTTCGGCAGCTATGAAGATGCATTCAAGAGCAGTTTGTAGCAGATTTGTGGCGAACTCTACTAGCCGTCATTGTTCGACTCAGGTTCGAGCTAAGGTAATGAAAAAAATCTATGTTGATGGTCAAACGTTCAACTACTTTTTGCAGGTTAACAGGAACCCAAGAGCGGGCTACATGTTGTAAGAGAAAAGAAGATTACTCGCTCCAGCTTGACACTATCCCCCGTTTAAAAAGCGTCGTCTTTGTAATTGTGTCAACTCTGTTTGTAATATTAGTTATGTTAGTTCTGCTTTTGCTAGTTCATGGGTCTCTACTAGCCCTCAGTTTGTATGGTAACAGGTATGTATGTTTCTGAACTTTTTCTCATCTATAATAGTACAACGTTGTCAAAAAAAAAAACACACCATTTTTTACAACTATACAGCCCTCCTCTCTCTATCTCTCTCCACACACACCTTATACACCCTACTTTGACAATTTTGTCAATCGCTAGAGTTGACATAAAGGGTCGCGGGCTGGTGGGCGGAACGGCCAGGCACGACCCACGGCAAGGCCCGGCCCAGCCCGGTGAGAAAATCGAGGAAGCACGGGCACGACACGATTGGGCTTGAGACGGGCTCCGACGCGATTTTCTTCAGAAATCAGTGACTAGGCACGGCCCGGCCCAAGCACGATGGTGCCCGGCACGCACCAAGGCACGACAGGCTTGGCCCAGCCCGGCCGGCCCAAAAAATAGCCCGTTGATCATCATTAATTAAACAAAAAGAACACTAATATTTAATAAAATATACATTTAAACCAATAATCATCATTTATTAAACAAAAAGTACATTAATATTTAATAAAATATACTCTCTCTTATTCGTTATAATGTTCCCTCTTTCCCGAAACGGATTATTCAAGTAATGTTCCCATTTCCTTTTTTGATAACTTTTACTCTTATTTTATTCATTCCCCTCTCCTATAATCAAACCCCACACAACTTTTCTACTCCTATTTTATTACTTTTCTTAATGTTTTGGCCCCACAACTCCTTATTTAACTCCTATTAATTCATCTCTCTCTCTCTCTCCTAACACCAACCCACCAATGTCCTTTATTCATTTTTAATAGTATTCCTTAAGTATCGTGCCAAAAGCAAAGGGGAACATTATAACGAATTGGAGGGAGTATATTTAAACCATTAATCATAATTTATTAAACAAAATATACTAAAAATATATCAATTATATAACACTTTTTTTAAAATAAAAAAATATTAAAACACATGGGGGCTCACGGACAATGCATGAAAAGCCCATAGGTCACGCACGACCCGAGCACGAAAATGACCGTGCCTTGAGCAGGCCGCGGCGTAGGTTTGGATCAGTGGGCCTGGCACAACACGGCCCGAGGAGCCCAATATTTGTGCCTGGGCTGGGCCAATTTTGGAGGAAGGCACGACAGGCCGACCCAGCACGGCCCATTGTCGACTCTATCAATCGCTACTCGCTTCGCGTCACCGATTTTCGCTGATATTTCTGCCGTCTCCGTCTCCGCCTCCACCGCTGTTGTTCAGTCGTCAACTCCTCGAAAGAGACAGCCCGTAATATATGTATTTTTATTAACTCTAGGTTTGGTGTCCGGCTACCTTTATTTACCATTTAAATTTTATTTTCTATGAAATATGTTTCGCTAAATTTGGTTAACACATACATTTACAATTTATATCTTGAAATTATGATGAAATGTAAAATTAATCAACAAATTATGTGACACTTTCACCACTCCCGCTGTTAATATTATTATTTTTACTACATCCCTTGTTAATACTATTATTATGTTCACTATTTTTTCGGTTACTGTTGTTTGTTTAATTACCCATGTTATATTTACGGTTAACCAGTTAGTTTTGTCAAACTCATATATTTAAATAAATTAATATTTTCTTAAAATCGAATTGTTAGTTAATTTTTCATATTTTCCCTGTTGTTCGTACTGTTACTTTCATTACATGTTTTGTGACTACTATAGTACTATTACTTTCACCTCTCCCATCGTCATAATTTTTTCTTCCACTACTCACGCATTTATTATTGTTAATTTCACTACTTCCATTACTGCTAGTACGACTTTCACTACTCCGGTTGCTATTGTTGTTGCTTTTACTAGTCACATGGGTGGTTACTATCATATCATAATAGTTGATTATCTAATTGTATTAGAGTTATATATTTAAATAAATCTGAAATATTAGATTCTAATATTAGTTAAGAGCAATCAGTATTATTTACTAATTAAATTACAAATGTAATGATTATGGAATATTATATTTTTTTGGAAATTTAGATTAATTTATTTACCTTGTAATAGTTTCCAAAATATATATATATTTAATATTATATTTGCGTATGTTAAATAATTAATATTGTTATATTAATTAATATCATAAGTAGGGCATGTTATTTTAAGAAAAATCACCATATTATAATGTTCTCTAAATTTATACTTCAATCAAAATTTTATAATATTTACATTGAAGTCCCTTGGTCGGGTTCATCACAAAGTGCTGTGATTATAATAAGAAAAAGAAGGTGAAAAGGAAAAGACAAAAACAACAACAGTCATAGCAAAATACTACTCCCTCCATTTTTTATTATTTGACGTTTTGCGTATATGCACATGAATTAAGATAAACATTTACTTCATTTTTTTTTATCTCTCTTCATTCACTATTTCACTTATACTCCCTCCTATTCTAAATACCTCTCCATATTTCCTTTTTCGTCCGTTCACAATACTCTCTCTATTTCCTTATTTGACAAATTTTTATACGTATTTTAATCACTTCACCCCACAATACTCATATTTTATCTTATTTTAATCACTTTACCCCACAACAATCCCTATTTTAATCACCTTAAACCACAACAATACTTATTTTAATCACACAATACCTTCCTTCTCTCCAATCTCCTACCCCACTCCAATACTTTATCATATAATACTCCCCTCCCTTAATTCCCGTGCCCTCCATAAAAGGGGAGGGTTATGTAGAATAAGAGGGAGTAACATATATGTCAACATGTGAATTATATTTTGGAGGCATTTGTTATAGGAAATGGTTCGTTGTTTACCACTTGCTCTTTCTTTGACTTTTCTATTGACTGACATGAAAAAAGAAGACTAAAACGTCAATTATAAAGCAAAAATCAAAAATATCTAAAACGTCATACAATAAAATTGGAGAGACCCTCTCAAAAAATAAAAATAAAAATGGAGAAAGTAATAAAGATAACAATAGTTGTGACAAAATACTATAAATGATAAAGTTGTACTGTAGTAAATTGTAGTAAATGTAAATATATTGCGTCAAAATACATAATCTAAACATGTTGTAACATATTGCGTCCGAATCTTGCCTCATTATAACCAACAATCGTAACTAAAGAGTCGTTCATAACCGTCGAGTTACTTCCTATTTTGATTTCATCATTTTCAATATTGAAGCAATAGCCACAGTTATATACATCTGTTTTATGAATCAGAAACGACGTAAACATCTCTATATTTTGAAATTAGGGTGTTCACCAACGGACAAAAAAGGAAAAAAAAAAAAACAAAAAAAAAAAAACGGAAACCGCTTGTTACTCGATTGGGTTCGGGTTATTCATAACCGCGATGAACCGAAAGGAACCTTAAAACTGGACACTTGTTTGTTTACATGGGCCAGGCTAGCCCAAAACTTTCATTTCTCACGCCTCTCTCACTTTTGAGTCGCTGGCTCTCTCATCCTCTCAATTTCATCATCGCCGGAGTAAGCAGCAACCGTACTACCCTACTCCTCTAATAAAATAATCCAAAAAAACAAACATACACGCACACTCTCCTCTCTCCTCTCACTTCTCTCAAAATCTCCCCACCTCCCTACTACCCTACTCTCTGTCTCATCCTTCGTCTTCTTTACCCTCCATCTCTAATGTCCTAAACACCTTCCTCCCTTTCAAATGGCTTATATGTGCGCTCCTTCTGACAGCGGTAATCTCATGGCTATCGCCCAACAAGTCATAAACCAACAACAACAACAACAACAACAACAACAACAGCAACAACACCAACACCAACAGCAGCAAAACAATCCCCCACTCCACCCTCATCCTCCGCCGCCTCAATTTAACCCCTTTTGTTTACCCCCGTGGGCCCCTTCCATCTCCCCCAGCCCTCCTCTCTCTATAGCCGACGATAACGGCTTCCACTTTTCTCAATTTCTAGATTTCTGCACCGCCGCTACTGAGTTTGACTCCGACGAGTGGATGGACGGTTTAATTGGTCCTGCTTCTCTTCCTATTATCCAATCCTCTTCTGACACCTGGCATCACGCTCCTGCTGACTTCACCACCCTTGACCCCTTCTCCATCTCCCATAATAATAATAATAATAATAATAATCCGACCGTTGTTGCTGATTGGGCCCACTCTTCTCCCAAGCCCAGCCCAATACCAACCCCAATCTCAACTCCAAATGACGACGTCGTTCTGGAACACGACCAAGACACCACCTCATGGCCGCCGCTATTCACCGCTTTACTCGACTGCGCAAAACTCACCGAAACCGAACCCAAACTCGCTCGACTCAGAGACGCGGTTTCCCAACACGGCGATCCGACTCACCGAGTCACTTACTACTTCTCCGAGGCGCTATACTCCAGACTCTCTTCAACTGAGTTTGACACCGAAACGACGACGTCTGAGGAGTTTACCCTCTCATACAAAGCATTAAACGACGCGTGTCCCTACTCCAAGTTTGCTCACTTGACAGCAAACCAAGCAATCCTCGAAGCAACGGATAACTCGACCCGCATCCATATTATCGATTTCGGTATAGTCCAAGGAGTCCAATGGGCCGCCTTGTTACAAGCTCTAGCAACCCGGCCTAATGGAAAACCCGACCGTATACGGATCTCGGCTATCCCCGCCCCGGGTCTCGGCCCATCACCCGCCCAACTCCTTCTAGCAACAGGTAACCGTCTTCGAGACTTCGCAAAAGTTCTACATCTTAACTTTGAATTTGACCCGATTCTCACACCTGTTAATGAGCTAAACGGGTCGTGTTTCCGGGTCGACCCGGATGAGGTGCTAGCCGTTAACTTTATGCTCCAGCTGTATAATTTATTAGACGAAAGTGCAAAACCTGTGATGGCGGCTCTAAAGTTAGCCAAATCATTAAACCCTGATATCGTCACATTAGGTGAGTACGAGGTCGGGTTAAATCGGGTCGGGTTTTTACCTCGGTTTAAAACCGCTCTTAAATATTACTCAGCTGTTTTCCATTCGCTTGAGCCAAATATGGACCGGGACTCATCCCACCGGAGTGAAATAGAACGGTTTATTTTCGGGCGGAGGATAATGGGGTGTATTGGACCGGAATTACCGGGAACCGAAAGAGAAAGGATGGCAAGTAAAGAAGAATGGAAAGGACTAATGGAAAATGCCGGTTTTGAGCCGGTAGCCTTTAGTCATTACGCAAATAGTCAAGCTAAGTTATTATTGTGGAATTATAATTATAGTTCGTCGTACAAATTGGACGATTCGTCACCCGGGTTTCTATCATTAGCTTGGGGTGATGTTCCTCTGCTTACGGTTTCTTCTTGGCATTAATTCGGGTTTAATTAGGGTGGTATCGGTGTTAATCTTGTGTAATTTTGCTTGGAAATTAGTGGTTTTTAATGTCTTTGTAATTGAAGTTATTGCTTAGATGGGTTTTTCTTATTATTATTATGTTTAATCTATTGGGTTAGGAACGAAGTTATGTTGATTATTATATCAATTGTAAAAAGTACTCCCTCCATACCAGACCAATAGTAACATTGACCGTTTTGCCACTATTCATGGTCGTAGTGAATTTTCGATATTATTTTTAATCTATAAGAAAAAATATAGTCATGTGAAATTTTGATTGATTTATCGTCATGAATGCTATAAGAATAACAAATTTTTATAATTTTTAATAATGTGTAACAAAAGATATTCACGTTACAAAACGTGTCTCGACAAGTGTGAAAAAGTCAATGTTACCATTGGTGTGCTATGGAGGGAGTACTATATTTTGGGAGTGATATTGATTTTTGCAAGTGTTGATGCTTGGACGCTTGGTTACTTCATGTCTTATGTTTTTTTTATCAATTGAGATTGTGAGCTGCTCTTGTGAGGTTGATCTCCTCAAATTTTGATTGTGCTTTCCGTCAAATGGATGGACATTGGAGAAGTGTTGTTGAGGTTGTAATAGTTTCTTTATAATTGTTGCACTTTATATGGCCACGTCTTTATAAAATGATATAGAGAGTGCTAACAGAGCATACTCGCCTGTGGTCTAGAGTTTTACGGTTCAAATATTGCAATGGTATGTGCGATATAGACATGTTCAAACCAAAGAACAATATGTCATATGTATGGGCTGGAATCACGGCTCAAGCTCAAACAATTTCAAAGGGTTCGGCCATGGCAATTGGTGACGGGCGTCATACTCTGTTTTGGGATCATTGTTGGATAGATGATGAATGTCTTTCTGACAAAGCCACCACCCCTATTCCTATCGATATTCTTGGTGCAACAGTCAGCGAAATGTGGGACGAAGCTACAGGTTGGAAATGGGATTTAGTTGCTAACTACCTTCCTCAAATTGAATTACGGAAGATTGTTGTTTTCTCATTACGTTCTGACCCGGGTCTTAAGGATACGGTCTTTTGGAAAGAAACGACATCAGGCCGTTTTTCAATGAAATCTGCTTTAGCTATCATCAAATCATGGGAGGGTGGATTTGAACCCGATTCCCCAATGTGGAAGGTCATATGGCGCCTACCTGTTCAACAAAGGATACGAATGTTTTTATGGCTAGCATTTCATGGAAGGCTGATGCATAATGTGAATCGCATTCGTCGCGGAATGGGAGATGATTCAATCTGCCCTAGGTGTCACAGTGTAGAGGAAAGCTCCGATCATCTCCTCCGCTCGTGCCCAGTTTCTCGCAACATTTGGAGCCAAGTAAGTAACTTGGTTTCCCACAATTATTTTTATAACTCGTCCTACTCTGATTGGCTGACATATAATGCGAGCAATAGCGTTCCTAATTCATCGGAACATTGGTCGATGCAATTCGCTATTACTTGCTGGTGGATTTGGAGATGGCGTAATAACGTCGTTTTTGGCCATGACGAGGATAATCCTATAGACCCTAGAGCGTTTTTATTCCAGCAGTTTGCGTCCTCCAAAAATGCCTTTGATCGGTATTCGTTGTTCATTCCATTACCTGGTCAAGGTCGAAAAGAAGTCTTCATTAGATGGCACCCCCCACCACATGGCTCGATCCTTCTAAATACTGATGGGGCGTCCAAAGGTAACCCGGGACCGGCAGGTTGTGGTGGTGTATTTCGGGATGAAACGGGAAATTTTATCGATGCATATTTTTTCTCGAGCGGGTACTGTACTTCGATGAAGGCCGAGTTACTAGCGTTGGAAGCAGGTTTGGAACGAGCTCGTGGATTGCAATTCGAAAAGGTTCTTATTCAGATGGATAATTATCCTTGTATCAAACTTGGAAGAGGAGCTGGTTAGTAATAACTTAAGATCACTGGTCAAAAGATGCAAGGATCTCGTGTTCGATAATGGGTAGAAAGTGGAGCTGCAACATAATTTCAGGGAAGCTAACAGGGCGGCCGACTGGCTAGCAAATCAAGGAGTAGGGTCAAATACTACTAAGACTCTTATTGATGTTCCACCGTCTGCTTTTCGCGAGATTTTACGCGAGGATATTCTTGGGGTGACTATTCCCCGTGTAATAGCCAATTAGTTGTTTCTGTATTCGGGTCTTGCCCCTCATTCACACCAAAAAAAAAAATGATATAGTCACCACGTCTTGATTAATATATGTCTAAATTCAAAACAGGTGAAATATGGTCTAGTCACCTTATATAATAGTTGTGTTACTTGTGTAAAGGCTGTTGTTTCCTCTCTCATTTCACCACTAGTTATGTTAATGTCACTATGTGGACTAATTATTCAGTTTCAATCGAGGGTTCAGCGGATGAAGCGTCGGCTCAAGATGAATGCTTCGTCCGAACGGATAAAAAGACACGCCTTTCTTGTGACATTTTTTATGCTAGTAAGATCTTCATAATCCAATTTAAACTTGACGCAGTTAGGACACATTCGAAAGAGCACGTATGCCATAGAAGAATTTGTTCCTCTCCTCGTGGTCAAGTAGCCCGTGTCATTGGTAGTTTGAAGAAAAGAGTTTCGGTTTCTGTCACCTGTTTATCTTCTTTTTGCAGATACACCAATATAAGTACTGCAGTTAGGAAGACTAAGAGGCGAGATGACTACTCGATCCAGTTCGATGATTACTACCCACCATTCAACAAAACGTCGTCTTGCTGTTTCACTTTGTTCTGCCTTAGAGTTTAGTTCGGTTAATTGGATGTCGAATCGTTTAGCAGTTTTCGGTACCCGCCCATTTGAAAATGGGTAATATGTAACTGACTTTCATGTAGACTTTCTTTTATTTATATCAGTTTATTGTTGTAAAAAAAAAAAAAAAAAAAAAAAAAAAAAGCCAAGGACCCAAATATGGTGTTTTCAGATGGTGACCCTATTTCATATCTAGTCGCATTTGGGTTTTAATGATTTTGCACAGGTTTGATGTAGCCCATGATATTTATTGTCCAGTAATAAGAATTTAAATCCTCGTACCAGTCATCACTAATCATCTTAAGTTTTGCTTATTTTGTTCGGGGTTTTATAATGTTAGAAAATTAACACGAGACCCATTATTACTTGAAGGCTTGCCTTGTTATGGAAAAGGGTGCGCGCCACAACCCAATAAAAGTACAAACTATAACACAATGCCCATGTAACGAATGATCAATAGTTACTTTTCCTACCAGAAATTAAATAATCTCTATAATTTAAAATCGGGGTGTTAACCGTTAAGCGAACGGACAAAAAATGAAAAAAAAAACCGGAAACCGCTTATTTCTAGATTGGGTTCGGGTTATTCATAACCGCGATGAACCGAAAGGAACCTTAAAACTGGACACTTGTTTGTTTACATGGGCCAGGCTAGCCCAAAACTTTCATTTCTCACGCCTCTCTCACTTTGAGTCCCTGGCTCTCTCATCCTCTCAATTTCATCATCGCCGCCTCGCCGGAGTAAGCAGCAACCGTCAGCCGTTTTCGACTCCTTTTCCCTGGTATTTTCGTATTTATTTTTTAATTTCGTTTAATTTTAAACTAGTTGTGTGTGATTAGATTTAGTCGATTTAGTTTAATTGAAGATTAGGCAATGCAATGTTGATTGGGCCCGCAGGTGTGGAGTCTAGTGGTTAAAACTTAAAGTGAAATTCTCAGGAGACCCAGGTTCAAGCCTAATAGACTTCGAGTCTGTCACCCTCGGGTGGTTTACCTGGTATACGTGGTTTGCACTTTACAGGCTATCATGTACACCCGTGGGTTTACCCGGTGCGCACCGAAGGTAGCGGCTGCGGGTTCCCTCGTTACCAAAAAAAAAAAAATGTTGATTGGTGTATGGGAATTTGATTGCCTTGATTTCAGGTAGTATGTCAGTGGTGTATCGGAATTTGTTTGAATGTTTGTGAATAAACAGAAAAGATAGGATGCCGCTGGGATTGATTATGGGGTTGGGAAGGGCTATGCGTCGCAAGCGTACATCCTCACTTGATATCCTTTCGTCAAAGCGGGCGCCGCGGAATTACTATAAAGGGAAGAATTGTAAACCCACTGGTTTCCATACCCGCAAAGGTGGTCTCTCTTCCCTTTATTCCTATCATTCTTTCCCTTGTCATTCATTCATTCTTTATATTGTATGGTTTCCGTTCTATGACGATTAATCACTTGGAGCAAGTAGTAGTCACTCGATGCAATTTTCATTTTGGGTTATCAGGAACATTCTTTCAGGGTGTATTTGGATTTGGATTGAGGGATTTGGAGGGAAAAGGAAGGGAGGGAGAGTAGGGAATTTAAAATCTCTTGTTTGGATAGTAAATGAGGTGGAGGGAAATGAAGGGGAAGTGATTTGGAGGGATTCAATTTCTCTCATCCAAGCCTAATCAAAATCTCTCCACAATAGGCAAGATTTGGAGGGAAATTGTATCCAAACAACCCCACCTCATTCCCCTTCCCTTCTCTCCCTTTCCCTTCCCTCCTTCCCCCTCCCCTCCCTTTCCTTTCATTTTTGCTTTCCAAACACACCCTCAGTGTTAAGACTTCGTACATATGACCTTTCATTTGCAAAAGCCTTTGATTCACTGTGGTTATGTTGTTTATACAAACACGGCTAAAGAACGACTAATTCGTAAAAATCCAGTTTTATAGTATTATCCACCAACCATTATTATTGGGAAAATCTACGTGGAATAATGATGAATTTTACGACTAGGGAGTGTGGTAATATTTGGATTCATTATTTCAAGATATTTTGTAAGTTAAAACAAACATTAACTGGTTTTCTAATTGATATTCAAAGCTTGTTATCAGAACGACAGAACCCGAGTGTTATGGCTTATGTAAATGTTGAAGAATTTCATTAATCCCAGCATTCGTTTTTTTTTTTTTTTCGGTCGTAGCAAGTAACATGGAAGTTTTTGGTGCAGGTGGCTATGTGGTTGTGCAAGAAAAGCTCCCTGTGTATGTTGTACCTGATCTTATGGATTTTAAGGTACTGAATCACATCCCCACTAGTCTTGTGTTTTGTGCCATCAGTACAAATGAACTCCCAATATATTGCCTACACAAATTCTTATTTCAGACCGTCATATCCGTCTGAAATTGTCAGACGGATACCATTTCCTCTCACAAAAAACCCATTTAGGGTGTGAGTGGGAAAGCACATGGGGTGTCCCACCATCCATGTGCTTCTCACTTGTGAGAGGTCTTATTGCGGTCTGAAATAAGGCGGTCTGAAGCAAGACGGACTGGATTGCCTAGGATAACTGGACTAATACCAGTTGTTTTACTTTAAGGATTTGGCTGTGTTTTACGACTGTTTGATAGAAGGATAGATTCATAATCAATTTAGCCAACAGAGTAACAGTCTAACAGACAGTTTTCTGATGAGTGATGACATGGTGGAGCTTAAGAGTTAAGATGTGATTAAGTCAATTCGTACATCAAACACTCGATCTTGAGGATCAAATTATATCTTTCTGTCAATCTTACTATTACGAATGAACCAAAAGAGGACCTTCTATTTGCTGTTGAGGGAATACTACTTTTTTTGGTCTGTTTTAAACTATTTAATTGGATGTTTGCTGATATCTATTTGTATCAGTAAGGACATATTTAATTTTCTTTAGATTGCTGCTATGTTGGAGACTGCGAGTAATATCTTCAGGTGAAACGGTGCATCTTCACTCGAAAATAAACTAGGATGTTTACTCAAAAACTTAAACCAATCTGATAGATTAAGATTGTTATGATGAGCGTCCTAATAAGCAACAGCGATCACTCTGTTTAACCTATACATGTTGCATTTTGTTGTTTTTGGGAAATGGTTCCATTGCAAATTGATACTCCCTCTGTCCCGGTCATTTGTTGTCCTTTTCCATATTGGGGTGTCTCAGTGAGTTGTTGTCCTTTCTATTTTAAGAATGAACTTGATGAACAATTTGATCATTCACACTCAATTTGTTCCACTTATCACTTAGTAATTGTCCCCTTCCTCTTTCCTTGGTCTTTGTACCAAATCCAAAGGACAACAATTGACCGGGACAGAGGGAGTATATGCCATCTATGTATTAAGTGATTATAGTCTTTGTTAGGTTTTCCGCTTATAAACCGCGAATGAACCAACATTGTTTTGTTTACTTTGCCTAATTGATATTCAGTATTAAGTTGTCCCTCATGACTATATATCGTTCTTATTCGTTCCACTCTAAAATATTTCTTAATTCTTTGTGGTTGTAAACTCATAGCTTTATTTTGTTGAGATTGATAATCGTGGTTCCCTTTGTTGCAGCTGAAACCCTATGTCTCTCAGTGCGCCCTTAACACCTCGACATCCGAGAATGCCGATCAATCGAAATAAAGTCAACATACGGAATGTCTTTGAATTATTTAGTTGCTTTAGCACTCCTAGATCGACAGTCGTAGGACATTGATTCTTCTAATGGAGTCTGCAATAGTTTTGGAGCATGAAATGCTGGTTGGTCTCGTTGTTACTGTCATTTTCCTTGATTATGCGGAAATAAACTAGACTAACCTGTTTTTCATCATGTCTATCATATTTGAAATTTGATCTCCCGTGGTATTTTTAATCGTTTATGTTATGTAGTCTTTTTCTGGGGTTAAAGTTTGCTTATCGGTGTTTTGTTGGATAAATTGGATGGAAGAAAATGAAGGTGATGAACCTTTTAGGGATAGATTTTTCGCTTCTAGTTTAGAATAGGGGTTAATTTTTGTGTCGTATTAATTTTGGATTCACTTAAATAAATTCATCAACTCTGGTATACTATGATACTGTATATATCAACATGAGCAACATTGGCCAAGATCATCTTAATCGAGTAAGTTGTATTCTTCATCATCAAAGGTGAGTAAACAAGTGTGACGGAGCAAGTAGAAATAAGCATGGTAAGACGGACCCATTAGATAAAGGGCAGTATGAGTTGAGAGCTTTGCTGTGTTGGAAAAGAAGGCGAGTTGGGTTACCACCACTGCTCCGACTCTGCCTCCACTCCCTGTCATCCCTGATATTACTCCCACCGACCTGCTGCATGTTTCGTGTTTTTCCGGTTATATTTCTGGGCACAATATGATAAACAGTAAATAGAATGGAATATTACAACTTGCGAGCGGAAATTTTATATCTGGTTTTAAATATGATAGATTTTATTAGACGGTTTTATTATAAATTAAAGTGGGACTAAAATTTTACAAATATCACTTTGATAACATATGGGTCTTTCCTTTTAAAATATTGTAAAATTCATTCATAAAGCTCACTATGACTCCTCGAACGTGTGACGATTGGGGCTGAATGTTAATGCACTAACCATCATGCCATATTCATTTCATTGTATAACATCCTACGCATATGTTACTTATTCTTAGAAGTGTCACCTGAGCCATGGCCCATCCGGCCCAGGCGTAGCTTCGTCTCTGCTTGTATCGTAGCTAGTTACTCGGTAGTCTTTATTTTTCGTGACTTTCTCCCCTTACGTACAAAAAAAAAATATATATATATATATATATAGATGAGACAAAACATAAATTGCCTATGGTATGGCAATTTGTAATATCTTATCTGGATCTCGATAAAATAATCCATATTCGTATCCGTTTAGGATCTGATCATATCCATAAGACCATAACCACTTAACTTAAAATACAACAATCCAGCCTTGTCCCGTTATATTTAAAATCCATTGTTATCCTTACAAGTTACAACAGTTAGGTACCCCATATGACCATATACATCTTCATCTCGTAGATAAGCATCTAAGCCAATCAACTATCGACACGCCTTTTCTAGAATAAACTAATAAACATGCATGGTCTCGTTTTATTTTACTGGCATTATTACAAGACTTCATTGTTTTTGTATGTATGGAGCTTAAACTATAGATTGTCTATTCAATGTCTTTGATAGTGGCGGAGCTAGGGGAGACTAGCAGGAGCGGCCGCCTCTCCCTTTTTCTCCCCTCCTTTGGCAGATGAAATTTTCGAAATTTTTAATTAAATCTTTTGAATTTTTTTCCAGTGCATCTTATGAAATTAGTCGTTAATCATGACTTTGCCACTGCTTGAACAGTTGGACTCTTAAACAAGTAGGTTGGTATCACAACGCAGATAAACTTGTGCTTATATATTCTCGGTTCGAAAAGCAGGCGAGATTTGTGTGGTTAGATAATATTGCAGTCTTAGTTTTAACAAAGTATTTAATAAATAAATTTTTCAAATGTGTACCCTAAGTAGTGAAAGATTGTTGAGAATATTTGACTAATTATGGTAAATGTGAGTTTGTGTATCATTCATTCATGATATATTCTCAACAATCTTTCCTTTTTTTATATTATTAACATGTGTCCTTAGGGCACACGTTAGAAAACCCTAAAAAATCATTGGGAGTTTCTGAGCCTACTACCGCTGTAAACAAATCTAACCGAATCTAATAGAGTAGGTTATTTCGTACGTAAATAACTTGTTTCAACATAAGATCATCTTGTAGATTAGAGATGATCACGAGCCTGACCAGGCCAACCCTAACCCGACCCTACTATAGGGCGGGTCCTCCAAGTCAACTTAGGCCACACCTTAACTCGACATGTTGACAAATTTGATTAACGTCATGCTTGGCTAAGGGAAATTTAATGTTTGAAGACTCGTGTCAGGTTAGGGGATGGGTTCAGGGTCGGTTTTCACCGACCCATACCAAACTCGTCCCCAGTCAAAGGCCAGTAACCCAGTCAATCAGGTTTGGGTGGATAAATGGGGTAATTCATAATTGACCGACCTAACAAACGAGTTGAATCGGGTCGCTCTGGATTAACCCGCATTGTTATTACACGAAAAAATGAAGAAAAGAATCAAAGTATGTCAGCGACCCAAGCGGAGGCGATGCAAACACTGAAAACACACACACACTCTTTCGCGCCAAAAAACCAATCTCACAAATCTCCCTCCATTTTCAACATTTTTCCCGCTATTCTTCATTTCTATTCCTTTAATAACACACCATTTTTACAACTATACAGCCCTCCTCTCTCTATCTCTCTCCACACACACCTTATACTATCTACTTTGACAATGCCGGCGATCCCTACTCGCTCCGCGTCAGCGATTTCCGCTGATATTTCCTCCGTCTCCGTCTCCGCCTCCACCGCTGTTGTTCAGTCGTCAACTCCTCGAAAGAGACAGTTACGATCGAATTCTAAGTTAGACGATGCGATTCCAGTCACACCGCCGTCGGTTTCGAAGTCGCCGCGGCGGTGTACCAACGCTAGTCCTAGATCGCCGTCTAATGTTAGTCTCTTCACTTCTCTACTATTTTGAAAAACGTATACAATCAATTGGAACACAAAACGTATTATTCGCGGTCTAATGTTAGTTTAAGACGGATAGTGCCGTCTTAAATGAGCATATTTTGAAAAACATATACAATTAAATGGAACGGCATGATATATTTGTGTCCGAATTTATCTACTGGATTTGATAAGATATTGAGAAACAATTAAGTGATTGTTTCTTAATTACGTATTTTGTAAAACGTAAACAATCAAATAGAACAGACGGTGTATTAATTTGATGTGTTTGTTAGAAACATTAGTCGTTGATGATTTTAATTTTGGATTTGATAGGGTATTGAGAAGGAATTTAATTATAAACTGGTGACATCGAGTAGATCGCCATTGAAGAAATCGTCTGCGAATCTATTCGCTAAGCCGAAATGGAATCCGAGAGGTTTGCTAATTTTATGTTGATGAAATTAATTGAGATTTTTGTTTGTGTTTGAAATTTGATGTAAATTGTTGGATGCAGTTACTGATTTGGAGTATATATTATATTTAATCCGTTCAATTTGATACGTATTTTTAAAAAACGTATACAATCAAATGGAACGAAGTTAGTAGATGCTGAACAGATGAGCATGAGATTGATATTAGATGCTTTTCAATTTTAATTACTCCGTAATAAATTGATCGCGGTTTTTGTTTGTGTGCGAAATTTGATTGCAAATTGTTGGATGCAATTAGTAATATGGAGTGTATTGTGTATGTTATAGATGCTGAACGATGAACATGAGATTGATATAAGAGGCGTTTTCAATTTTATTCGATAAATAAATGGATTACACAATTTGTTTTAATGAAATCAGTGAAGTTTTATATTTGTGTGTGAATTTTGATGCAAATTCTTGGATGAAATCAGTGAAGTTTCAAATTTAGTTACTCTGTAATAAATTGATCGCGGTTTTTGTTTGTGTGTGAAATTTAATTGCAAATTGTTGAATGCAACTAGTGATTTGGAGTGTATGTTATAGATGCTGAATGAAGAGAATGATATTTGATATACGAGTATTTTTCAATTTTATTCGATAAATGGATTACAAAATTTGTTTTAATGAAATCAGTGAAGTTTTATATTTGTGTGTGAATTTTGATTCAAATTCTTGGATGCAATTAATGATTTCGAGTGTATGATACAGATGCCGAGCAGATGAGAGTGGTAAAGGAGGCGTTGCATGTTTCGACATCTCCCTCTGGTGTGATCTGTAGAGAGCAAGAGCTTGAGAAGGTGTTGAATTTCTGCAAGAGCAGTGTTGAGAAGGAGAAATCCGGGAGTTTGTATATATGTGGATGTCCTGGCACTGGAAAGACTATGGTGATGGAGAAAGTTAAGCACACTTTGTTCAATTGGTCTATAGAGGTATGATTATCTCGATAAATTGCTGAATTCATGTGTTCTATTTGATTATTTAGCGTTCATATTGTAGGAAATTGCTTATATATTGGGATGCATTTGTATATATGAATGATGCTTTCATTGTTATTAGACAATTTAGGGCAAGTTGTTATGACTGGGAAACTGTTTGCTCAATTGGTTCGTGTCAAAGCCTTATATTGGGATGCATTTGTAGATATGAATGATGTTTTCATTGTTATTAGACGATTTGGGGCAAGTTGTTATGACTGGGAAACTGTTTGCTCAATTGGTTCGTGTCAAAGCCTTGACTACCAGCGCTTGCACCAGCGATTTTCACTGGGTGGTTGTTCATGACACAGTTAGTTTTCCCTAGTTACACGATTGGGTTGTGTTGAAACCTGCATTACTGTGAATTTTCTCTGGGATTGGTGTTGTCATTGATTTCGTTGTTTTAGTACTTTCTTGAGTTTTTTTTTTGTGCCAAGAAGTTTTAAAGTTGGTTTTAATTACGCTTCAAGGACACATGTCATGCTAAATTACTTTGTAGCACAAGTTATCAATGCCGATTTGCTGAGTGAAATTTACTTGATGTTGATTTTTTGTTGTATTTAAAGCTCGTCTTCATATCTTTAATAGATTTGATCTGGGCAACTTTATTCATCAAGGTTTTATACTGTGTTTTATAGTCATTCAAGTGCTCATTTTTGATAAATGGTATTGTCGGATCAGGTAAATGTACAACAGCCGGATGTCCTATTTATGAATTGTACTTCATTAACCAAGTCATCAGAGATCTTCACAAAGGTATGCGGGAAGTCAGAAACATGTCGTGGTCTTACAACTGAAGGTTATAGGACATTCTGTATGAACTGTTACTGAATTTCTGAATTGCAGATACTTCAGCATATACAACCAAAGAAGAAAATCAATGGTTCAACTACTGCTCTAAAGCATATACAAAATCTATATACTCAAGATGCGCAGTTGCCAGACAAAAAGATGATGTAAGATGGTTACCTGTGATCATTAATCATTTATCGACAACTTTTAAACTGCGTGCAGGCGTGCTCAGTGTGTTCTGCTGTTATTGGTTCAGGGTTTTAATTATTGATGAGCTGGATTACCTTATTACTAGAGACCGTGAGGTGCTACACGAGTTATTTATGCTAACTATGCTGCCATCTTCAAGATTTATCTTAATAGGTATTTCTGAAATTGAGATTACCCTTGATACTCGCAATCTCTCACATTTGTGTACAAAGCATTTTAAGGACTAGATCTTTATCTGTTTTGCCTAATTGTTCTCATGTTTCAGGAATCGCTAATGCAATAGATCTCGCTGACCGGTTTCTTCCTAGACTGCAATCATTAAACTGTAAGCTCTTAACCTTTTCTCACATTACTTCTACTTACCTTGAGATAGATCTGCAATTGCCAGTGTATATGTGGAGTGAGACTACTTTCACAGTTGTACTGAGTACTGACTGCTAGTTTAAGATTTATGACCTTCTGAACTAAGCGTTTTATCTCCATAGAATTCCAGCATGATTTGTGAGAAAATACCGCTTCTTCCTGTATGACGCTGACTATACTTGCTGCTTTGATTTCAGGCAAACCTTCAGTCTTGACATTTCGTGCTTACTCAAAAGATCAAATCCAGAGGATCCTTCAGGGAAGGCTAGCGGTGAGTGCTTTCTCTCTTTGTAAGATAAATGAAGGACACAGTCCTAAACAGCATAGACGGTGCAAAAGCCTCGAAATAGCCCAGACCATGTATCCTAACACGGTTCTGTACTATCTGTGCAGGCACTTCCTAATCAGGTCTTTCAACAACAAGCCTTAGAACTCTGTGCAAGAGTGAGTATTTCTTGCGTTCAGTATCTTTGTCTTGGTAACGGGCCATTCTTAGGTGGTTGATATCATTTTTGGGTGATACCGAAATCTTGACTATTAAACTGCTAAGAAGTGTTTGCTGTGAAGAAAAGTCCTATCTGTTTCAAACATCTGATATTTCCATTTTGATTTCAGAAAGTTGCCGCTGCTTCCGGAGATATGAGGAAAGCGCTATGTATCTGCAGGTATGTAGTTGGCCAACGCTTCTAATGACTGATGACATTACTATAATTCTGTAACTCTTGGGAAGTTTTTCAAAGTCGGTTCGCTGTGTCTGAGTTATAGACGTTGACAGCAGACAGCCGAATAATTTGATTGATACTTTTTTCCTATTCTCGCTGGCAAGAAGTTTGAAATATTTTCGAATCTTACCAAGACCGTCTTTTCTTTCAGGAGTGCAATTGATATGCTAGAATCTGAGATTAAAGAATCTGCAAGCAATGTGAATATATCTTCAGATGAAGATGGTTCCTCTGACCAAGAAAATATTCCAGTTGCTCAAACTTCTAAAGAGATCGACATAGTAAGTACTCGAAGTCCGTTGTCTTATTTTTTTGTAGCCTAATCTTTCATTAAATTCCCAAATAAGAAATCGATAGTAAGTACTCGGAGTCTTGGAGAACGTTGCCTACTTTATTCTTAGGAGTAGTTCAGCTTGGCTAATAGAGTATTCCTTACAGGTTCAAATCCATCATATGGCACTCGCTTTGTCGAAGACTTATAAATCCCCTGTAGTAGAGACCATTCAGTCTCTTCCTCAACACCAGCAGGTAACTTTTGTTTGGCATTCTAATTTTGATATTTCATTTCGTAATTACTACATCTTCGCTAGAGCATTCCCGTCTGTTAGCCTAGTAATTCAGTGACACTAAGAATTTGATTAATTTTGTTTACACTCTTTGGCAACAGATCATTCTTTGCTCAGCAGTTAAGCTTTCACGCGAGGGAAGAAAGGAGATAACTGTTGGAGAGGTAGCATCTGATCCCTCGTGTATGTTAATCAATAACATGGAAGGATGATTCTAGTACTAAGCGGAGTATTTAATTTGTGTGTGTTAAACATGCAGCTTAATAAATCTTATGAAGCCATATGCAAATCTGCTAAATTACGTTCAGTAGGCATTTTCGAGCTGTCGAGTATGTGCAAGGCTTTGAATGACCAGGTAATTTATCATTCTACCATAAAATTCAATTTAAAGTGTCCACTTTGACGGATGATTTAGAATGTTCAGTTTTGGTTGCACAGGGGTTACTGAAATTTGTTCGGTCTCAAAAGGGAGAAAAAGTAAATTTGAGAATCGATGCAGCCGATGTTACCTTTGCACTGCAGGTCTATTCTGGAAACCATACCTAAATTGTTTTGAATTTTAACTAGTCTTATATGAGACAGTCTCACATGTGAAGTCAACTCTATTGTCATTTAAATTTGGTTAAAACCGTCTCATATAAGTTCTTGTGTTGAGATTTTTATTTGTCCAGATACTCACTCGACTCTGAATGTTACAGGCAGTTCGTTTTTTCCGCAACTGTCTCCAATGATGAATCTGATTCAGTATCCCAAAATCCAAATATCTGGAATAGTCGATTATAAGCAAAATTCAAGCTCCACAAAATCAAAGGTACAAGACCATTTATTCACCGTCATTTTCTCGCCTCTATTGTAGTACTTCCACAGCATGCAGCAAGTTATGTGAACTTAAAGATGTCGAAGTAGAGAGGTGTAATACTCAACAGGTTGATTTCCTGAAATCGGCGTAGATGTCAGAAATGAGCAAGATGATACCTGAGAAACTTCCCTGGGTGTAGAATGTAGAGTATATCATTACAGAAACAGAATGTGTAACTTAGATTTATATACAAAGCAAACAAAAATTTGCTATGTACATTTCAATTTCAACACATTTAATTCAGAATTTATACCAAATCAGCAAGAAACTGGTCTGAAGAATTGTCAATACATCTTTTTCCGTTTTTCGGCGTCTGAGAAAAAATGATTACGAGGTAAACAAATGGTTGAGATAGACGGAGAACAAGTCTACGACCCTTGATTCTTCATTTTGTAGTAATGAAGAAGAGTCAAGGAAATTAAATTATTTCTAAACAAAAAGTAGTTTTCTTCTGTTATACACGAATTAGAAAAATGTCAGAAGTCAAGGAAATTAAATTAATGATTAGTTACCATTCACTTATATTAGGATAATCATATTTTAGATTTTAGATAATGTAGTATAATTCAAATTGGTCAATATTTGTTTTTTAATTATCCGAAAAGATAAACTTAGAAAAAAAATAATCACACATCTATTTATTTGTTACAAATTTCATTATGAGACGGAAATTAGCAGACGTCAGCTATTTTATCTGATAAAGCATTAAGTAGACTATACAACCAGTTGTGTAGAATAAAACTCGAGCTTTATAATGTGTTTACTTGAGTTTAAACCTATAGATTATGAGCTTTATTTAAAAGAATCCGAGCTCCTTTATAAAAATACTGAACTTAAAAAATTATAATGAAATTCAAAAATAATATATATATGAGCTCAATTATATTTTAATTTTTGACAATAAAAAATTAAAATACAAAAGAAAAATTATAAAAGTTCGAGAAAAATACATATAAACTCAGTTAAATTGGTTGGTTGTACAATACTCTTGTACAACTAATTGTACAATAGTATTTGTGCTGATAAAGTCATGAGATATAGCATTCATAATCCGATTTTAAATATTTACCCATGCAACTGCCTTTACACTAAAAAAAAAGTGTATGATGGAAATTTTAATTAGTAGACGTAATAGTTAAACGATAAATCGTAGAATTGAAATTTAAAATCCCCTCGACACGATCGTAATATTTTACAACTATTCTTCTCCTAACGGTGGCGGATTTATGGGGGGTTAGCAGGGCGCTCGCCCCCGCTGACAAAGGGAAAATTCGCAAGTTTTATTTAAAATCTACGAAGTTTTTCAAGTTTTCGTTATACCATTACTTGTTCGTTCCCGTCGGAATTTTTCATCCCTCTAACTAAGGGTGTTCACTAGTTCAAAATCGGACCGGGCTAGGCCGGATGAACCCGCGGAACAGCTAACCACCTAACCCAAGACCGGGGACTGGACCGGAACTCTATAGGTCCGGTTTTTATCGGGCTGGACCGGACCGGTACCACTTTACAATGCAGATTAAGTTATTTTTTTAAATGTGGACCGGACCGGACCTAAGACCGGTCACTATATTTTTTGGGACCCGAAGACCGGACCGGTATGTATCAGCTCTGGACCGGTCGATCTGGGTCAGTCCAATTTACCAGTCCGAGCCACTTTTTGTTTACCATTGCCTCTAACTATAAATCCGGCCTCCGCTACTATCTCCTAGTACTCATCTAAGACGCAATATAATCCTTTTCCATCTATGAAAGGTTGTCCTATAAGGCTATAACTGCCTCATGCTTACTTAAAAGTTCTTAAACAAACGTGGGAAACACCAACACAAACACAAAAGACTTTTTCTTCAAACTTTTTTCCTTAAACTCTCCATCAACTAACTATCTCATATTCTCATCTCAACCAAACCAAACCAAACAAAACAATGGACAGCTTGTGGCAAGCAATAAGCCCGGCTTCGCCAAGTCTACGAGACTACAACGACGTCGAATTCTGGCTCAACCCAGAACGCGAGGGTTGGCTATCAAAGCAAGGCGAATTCCTCAAGACATGGAGACGCCGTTGGTTTGTAATGAAACAAGGGAAGCTATTGTGGTTTAAGCAGCCATCTGATGTTACACCGATAGCCGTTCCACGTGGCGTAGTCCACGTGGGACGGTGCCAGGTTGTTAAAGGTGCAGAGGATGAAATCCATAAAGCGCATTCGTTCGTTGTGTATATTGACGGGTGGCCTACGTATTTTGTTGCTGACTCGGATAAGGAGAAGGAAGAATGGGTTAGTTCTATTGGCCGTGTTATTGTTCAGCACTCCGGCGCAGGGACGCCTGAAATTCATAATTACTAGCAGTGGCGGAGCCAGGATTTTCGTCCTTAATCAAAGTGAATTTCGTCATTATCAACTTTAAATAATTAATTAGTCTTTGGTTGTGTATTTGGTATATCGATTTACGATAATATGTTCGATTTTACAAATAACTTTCACTTTTTCATCATACATTCGTAACTGTATGTTTTTGTTGTGTTATTTTTAACGCCGGCTTGTTAACGGATGTAATACTCGCATTGTCGTTATTTTTAGCACGAATTACTATACTTTATAAATTCTTGTAGATACTCTTGATCGTATATGCCAGGATTTCCCGTTAGAGGGGGCGAAAAATCTCAGGGACAAACGAGTAATTTCATAAGGCAAATTTGAAAAAAGTTCGAACATTTAACTAAAAACTTTGGGTTTTTTCAACTTTAGCATAATAGTTGAATGGACTCTGAGTGGTGGAGCTTAGGGGGGCTAGCATGGACGCTCGTCCCCGCTGGCGGATGAAAATTGCAAAAGTATTAGTTGAAATTTTTGAAAAATTTCGAGCTTCCCTTATACCATAACCCGTTCGCCCCCGCTGAAATTTTTCGCTGAAATTTTTCGCTTCTGTTGGTTTCAAATTCTGGCTCCGCCACACGATAGACCATAAATTCGAAATCCCGGTTATCATAATATTGTCGTCATCATCACCTCATTTAGCACACGTATATAATCAATCCCTTTCTTTCGATCATTTGTTTACCTTTGTTTATTCTTTATGAGGGGTATTTTATTATTTTAATCAAAAGTAAACAAATACGTATTCTAACCATGAGAAAGCGTCATATACGTATAACAACTAGTATAACGAATTAACTAATTATTTCAAAGACGTGCGAAACAAATAAAAGACTAGTTCTTCAAACCTCTTCATATAATAAATAAACTCTTCCTTCAACTTTCTCTCCTAAAAATTCCAATCAATGGACAGATTCCTGCAAATGATAAGTCCGCCGCCAAGGCGATCCGACTACAACAACATCGAGTTCTGGGTCGACCCAGAGAGAGTTGGGTGGCTGTCAAAACAAGGTGAGTACCTCAAATTCTGGAGACGTCGCTGGTTTGTATTGAAACAGGGCAAAATGGTGTGGTTCATGAACCCCTCAGATGTCACCTCAACCGCTGTGCCTCGTGGTGTATTCCACGTAGACCGGTGCCAGGTTGTCACAAGCGCAGTGGATGATATACATAAAGATTACTCACTGAAAATGTATATTGATGGTTTTCCCACGTACCTCGTTGCTGAGTCGGAAAAAGAGAAGGACGAGTGGGTTAGCTCTATTGGTCGTGTCATTGTTCAATACTCTGGAGCTGGTATCCCTGAGGTTGACCACTATCGTTAAGCAGTCCTTGATTGTTTATCTAAACTGTAAATAAACCTGATCGATGAAATTAAGTCTCTTAAGTTTTCAAGTTTTATTCTGGTAATTGATCGCTTAACTTTGATCCAAAGTCGAAGCAAATCTTATAAATAATTCTTGTACTCCGCAACGATACATAATCTCATCCAAGGTTAAGTTTTTTTTACTTTTGCTGTTGTAAATTTGTACTCCGTATATATTTTTTTGAATGGAAAATTTATATATTAAACATTCTGGTTGATGTATATAACTGTGTTGTGAAAGGGTTTGGACATAACAATTTACTTCATCCGTCTCAATTATTTGCATACCTTTTCATGATAACCAACCTAATTTAAGTTATTTTTTAAAGGGTTTTCCTACGTGATGCTCTTGTAGTTCTTTGAATTCTACGTGGTACCCTTCGCTTTTCAAAAATATCAAGGATACCCTAAAACTTAATGAAAACATCTTAAAATACCCAAACTTCTCTAATTGCCTCTTTTAAATGTTCAGTTTAAACATTTTTTTTATTGATTTTTCGAAAATAATTTGTTGTTATACAATTAACATAAACCTGGTTTACTCAATTGTAAACATATTTTCTTTACAAAATTTAACTGATTAAAAACGTAATTTTGAATAGTTTGAGTATTTTAGGAACATTTTACTAACTTTAAGGGTACCACTGATGTTTTCATAAACACTGGGGTACCACGTAGAATTCAAAAAAATACAGGGTACCACATAGAAAAAACTTTTTTAAAAGTTAAAAAGAAAAACTCAGACCAATGACGAACTGACCAAACCAATTTCCAGAGATAATTAACAAAATGACAATACAATTAACAATAATATACTCGTGAACTCATCTGTCATTAGTCGGCCCTCCTAAAATAACAGAAAATGATGGGTCAACTAATTTGCGTATGATGTAATCTTCATCTCTTCTGCTGCCATAGAAAGTAGAACAAAATGAACACAAGTAGGTGTTGATCCGTAAATACCTTGAATGATCTCCACTACGAAAACCCAGATGCAAGCACCGATAAATCCTCATCCAGCAGTTGAAACAATTCTTCCCAATGATACTATCTACGTGATCTATGGTAATCATCGTCGCGTCTACCTTGCCGGGAATTTTCAGTCTCATGGTCTCTATGATGTTTAGAAGGATAGTCTCTAGTTTGGGATGATTGCTTCTTCCTATCTCCGTCTTTGGCTCTCACATCCTTGTCTCTGTCTCTCCCCCGATCTCTGCTCCTGTCTCTATCCCGCTCGTCTCGAGTGTCCCTACCTTGTGAATCGTGCCTCTTGGTTTTCATCTCTTCCTTCTCATCACGATCTCTAGACTTTTTTGATTCTGGTTCATACCTTGATGATCTTTTCTCAACAGTTCGTTTGTCCCGATCTTCGTATTTTAAGGGCTTGGCCCTGTCACCAATGTCCTCGTCAGTTTTAGTAATTTTCTTTTCAGCAAAAGATGGCCTATCATAAGCATTATGTCGTTTTTCCTCAGGAGCACGACTAGGTGGAGCATCACGTGATCTTTTATGATCTGTTGAACGTTTGTCAAGCTTGTCAAGGGCCGACCTCGCCTTTCTCTCCTCCTCCGGACCCCATCCAGTGTCTGCAGCTCTCTAAAGAGAGGAAAGAAACAAGAAAAATAAGCAGTGCTTAGGAGTTGATAACTTAACTGTCATAAGAGAAGTTTATACTGATAACATGCCACCAAGGAGAAAGATAAAAAGAGAACAATCAATTGAACATTTAGAAGAAGCACAAAACACCGTAATCAACAAACCATACACTATGAAGCATCACAAATACTCCCACTCACTATAGCCTCCAAATATACGGATCAAAAGTATTTTGTTACGAAGTCGACAATTCCCCAGAAAACCCTGAACAGCAAAAGGGTGAGTTTAAACTTCTCACTGAGGGTGAGGGGCTACTGTGTGTGTGAATGATAACCCAAAATTTTCTATAAGTAAATCTTTTCACAGAATGCGCTACAAATTTATCTTATCAACCCAATAAGAGTAATGAAAGTTATTACGAAGTACATAGGGTCAGAGGAAAGCAGACTCGATTCAATAAATGAAACTTCTTGCTAACAGTTCACAATTCAGCTACCAAAGTTTCCAAATCCTACACTGGTTGCCCAGCTCAAAGTACCCTTGTTCCCATAAAAAATGTCGATGAAGTATATTATCAGGCCTGTCAAAGATAGGCATTATCACAACCAAAAAATAAAACAGAGATTCCTAGTCTATTCGATGTGTTAATACGAACTACTCCTACTTGATAGAGAAAAAGTCTGTCAGCGACGTCAACAGATATATAATTATCATTAAAGATAGAAAACATACTTGCTCATCATGAGAGAATTTGCATGAATCGCCATACTTGCATTCACCCCTCTGGAAGGCACGACATACACCTCTTTCCTCCCTTTTTTGTCTCTCTGTTTCTTCATCCTCTTCTTCTTTCTTTTTGTAGTTAGCAACATGATCAACCCGTATAGTTCTACCAGCTATCTGAGCGCCATTTAGGTTATCTAGAGAAAGAGAAAGTTGAGTCAGTAAAGTTATAGAAATCTTAGATTCATCAGCTGGGATGGAAGAACACTAACAAATGAGAGCCACCAAAGTATGGAAAACAAGAATCTGACCTACAGCAAGGGTTGTGCTTCTTTGATCCTCGTATGCAACAAATGCAAAACCTTTAGATTTACCCGTGGACTTTTCCCTAACCAGATTAACATCCACGATTTCTCCATACCTATACAACAGTCCATATAATTTAAGAGAGTATTACGAGATTGCAATAATAAGTCAGAAACCAGAACAACAAATTGAGATGAAGACAATACAAGAACATAATATACAAAAAAAATCCAAATAATCGCACTAATACCAACTTATCCTTTCAACGAAATACTGTACCAAACAACTACACCACCCAACGCCTTAATGGTTCCCGCTCATTGCGGGGTAGAGGAATACAGTGTCAAATAATTAACAATATTACACCGAAGCCTAAGCCTTGAGGGCTCCCACAATGCAGGCAAATGGGGGCAAACTTACTCCTATGGGCCAGGTATCAGCAACAAAATGAGGCCATTTCTAAATGATCTAAAACAAAATTGCTTTGACAATTGCATCAAGCGACTGTACGTAACAACAATAAAAAAAAGGGCAGCCATTTGAGTGAGCCATTTAGCTTTAGTCCATCGTAATCCAAACCCAAAGATTAATGACTTACTTACTAACTAGTATAGAACCCCTGCGAATGCACAGTTTTTTAGTGTCAACGATCCAGAACCAAAGATTAATGAGTCAGTAATCCCAGCTAAATCTAGTTGGTTTTGGATTACTGACTCAATCTTCAAAATGTCTTTCTTAATCTTATTCTGACAGTTCAGGTATCAATCCACTAATCCTCAACTAATCAATTACTCCACCGTCCCGTCCCAATAATTCATTTCTTTTCTAAAGAGTAAACAATTGACAGGGAAAGAGGGAGTAGCTGTAAATAACCCGACACAGCTAAACTTCCAAAAACAATCAAACCTTCTAGCAATCATCAAAACTTCAAAAACAGTTCACGATTTGACTTGGATAGAGGAAGCAATTCGAATTACGCCGATGCCGTTAAACTACAGATAACTATCAAACCTCATCGACATCATCAAACCTTAACACCATCCCAAACCCTAACTTCAAAATCACTTCACCAGCAAATTCACCATTTCCTCAACTAAAAAACACAAACAATTATAAACAAAGCATAAAAACGCAACAATTCCGCTCTCTACAATCAACAATCAGCTCTGACAATACTATGATTTTCATAATATTTCTTAAAATAAAAATTAAAATGTCAAGGAAGAAGAATTACTGAGCAAAAACAGCAAGAAGATCGCCTTCAGTGAGATCATAAGGGATGCCGCCAACGAAAACATAAGCTGAATCTTTGTAATTAGCATGCCATGAAGCTTCATCGGAAATCCCCAATTCTGCTTCTTTTGCATTTATGTTTTGTGTTCTTCGTACTAGGGTTAACGGATTCATTTAATTGAATACCAGGCGATTCAATTCCAGGGATTGAGTGAGAGTGAGAGTGAGGAGTAGTAATCGCGGATTTTAAGAAAATCTAGGGTTTTCGATTTGGGATTTTGGGGGAGAAATGGGGGTATTTTAAACCCTAGAAATCGCGCGGGTGTGTTGAAGGAATTGTTGATGTTGTGTAAGCTGTGTCAACTTTGCTGCGTTGTGTCGTCTACTCGTCTTCCTTATTGCGTCTCCTCTTATTATACCGTCTCATATTTCCTCTTTTAAGGCTCAACTCAACTCTTTTAGGGGGTGTTTGGTTCACTTGAAAAGGGTATGAGGTATGGGTTTAGAATGAGTTAAACCCATACCATGTGTTTGGTTGGCAAATGTAAGGGTTTCATACCCATACCTCAAACCCATGAGGTATGGGTTTCTCATACCCAAGGAGGGGGGTGGGTATGAGTTTGATACCCATGGGAATGAAATTAAAATAAGCAAAAATGTGAAACAAAAATTATGGCATTATGTAAATCATATCTCCTATACCCTTATTTGATTAAATTTTTATTTTCATGATTTTATATAGATTTAAAATATTTTATTTTACCGATTTTAACTTTTAATTGAACTCCAAACCCATACCGCTCGGAATTGAAACAAACGCATGGTATGAGGAATCAAGTTCCAACCCCATACCACCCAGGTATGATTCCTGATTCCAAACCCATACCCATGCACGAACCAAACGCCCCCTTATTTCTTCCGCATTAGGGTGAGATTATCAGTAGACTCTCCCAAGTCTTAAGAATCTGTCACATCAGCTTTTTACTAACTTTTTTTTTTTGAAGAAAAATGCCTAAAGGCATTACTCAATTAATAAACGATCAAACATAACAGCAGAGTTCGCGGACGATGGAAGACCATCCTCCCATATAACCTTTCCTACGACTCGTGGAACGCAATGAGCTAAAGCATGAGCGACACAATTATTCACTCGACTAACGTAAGACCAAATAACAGACTCGAAAGAAAGACTAAAATTAATAATATCCTCCAGTAATTGATGAAACATGCATCGTCCCAGCTTTTTATCTCGAATAGCTTCTACCACCGGTAAACAGTCACTCTCAATTTCCACCTTACGGAGTCCACGTGCAGCTGCTTCTTCGAGGCCATCCAGTATCGCGGTTGCTTCTGCGAACTGAACCTCCCAATTCTGGCTCCGACTAATCGACACGCCCCACATCACTTCGCCATTTTCATCCCGACATACCACGCCCGTGTTCACTCCTTCATCCTCTTTCACACCCGCATCTACATTTATCTTGACAAACCCCATTCGCGCCGGTCTCCATCCCGAGTCATCCGCACCTCTAGAGTCCCCTTGTTCGTTTCGCCGTCCTCCTATCCTCACACCTCCATCCTCCCCAACCCCTTCCAGTGCAACATCTCTCGCCCGTCTCACCACTTCCTCCGGAATCACCTCCACATTGTCAAAGATTACTTTATTACGGTGTTCCCAAATGGCCCAACATCCTATCATGAACATCGCTCCCTCCTCCCTGCACATCTTCTTCCAACACCCCTCCACCCAATCCTTCACATCCCCCCCCCCCCCCCCCCATCACGTCAGTCATCCATTCCAAACCCACTTCGCCACACTACAATCTCGGAATAAATGCAGACTCGACTCAACATTTAAATGACAAAAAGAACAGAGAGAGTACTCACCTCCAATCCGGGATGTTATGTTAGCTCTTGTTGCGAGTGCTTCACTACACAGTTGCCGGAAGAAAAGTTTCACACGGGGCCAAACCGAGAAGTTCCAGAGCCGATTCCACAACCATTTCCCTCTATGCCAGTCCGATCCACAAGCCATGTCACCCAAATCACCCACAAGCATTTTATATGCGCTCCGGACCGTATACAACCCATCCTTTTCGCATCCCCAATACCAAATGTCAGGCGGTTTAGTCGGACTTATGCGGATTTCTTGAACTCGCTGTACTTCGAAGTGAAGGAGCAGCTGATTCAATTTGTCCCCGTCCCACTCAGAAGTGTTCGGCACCATCAGCTCGGCAACCGTCAAATTCTCAAGGCCATTCGGGCACGGGGAAATAATACGACCCGTACTCGTATTAGGCAGCCACGAGTGACCCCATACCCTTGTCGTACTTCCATCCCCTATGCGTCTCTTCATCCCCCGCACCAACACCTCCCTTGCATCCAAGATACCGCGCCAAGTATAGCTAGGATTGTGGCCTAAGCTAGCAGTCATAAAATCATCATTGGGGAAATACTTCGCTTTCATCAGCCGGGTCCATAGACTCGTTGGGTTAGTTAACAAGCGCCATGCCTGTTTACCAAGAAGTGCAAGATTGAACTGTCGGAAATCTCGGAATCCCAATCCCCCAGTACCCTTAGGCCGCGCCATCCTTCGCCAAGACACCCATTTTACTAACTTTTATTATTTCTTTATTGTTCAGACCCATCTCAGACTCACCTCAGACTTTATACATTATCCGTCAGACCTATCTCAGACTCACCTCAGACTCTACTTTTCCACTCCAATTTATTTTTTTAACAAAAAGAAAGGATACATGCTATCCACCCATTAGATAATTTTTCTTTAAGGTAGGGTCAAGACTCACCCAAAGTCTTAAGTTGAGTCTTGGATTTCTAAGACTCAACTTAAAACTTTGTTAAGACTCTGTCAAGACTAGGGTAGATTATTGGTAGTCTTGAGTGAGTCTTATCTCAAGACTTACCAAAGTCTTATCTTCAAAATCTGGCTTCAGACTTATAAAAATATATGGGACCCATTCAACCCACTTTTTACTCATACAAAATACTATTCATCAGTTTCAAGTAGACCTGACAAAGCTGACCGACCCGAAAGTGACCCAAATATCCTTGACCCAAAACCTGAATTGACCCAACCCAACTCAGACCCGACCCGAACCTTGATTGACCCAATGACTCAACCCGAATGGCTCGATCCGAAAAAACCCGACCCATAATTGACCCGATTCAAAATGAGTTAATATGACGCTAAATGACCTGAAATGACAAGTACCAAGTCATATTAATGTTATATACATCAAAATAGAGTTTCATTGTTTAGAACCATTCTTAATAAATAGTTAAATTTGTAAAATAGTAGTATTTCTTAATCAAAATAGTACAGAGTACTAACTAAAGTGTTTTAGCCATTAATCTGAAAACGACTCGACCCAAAATGACCCATACCCGAAAGTGACCCGACATGGCCGACAATAGGTTACCCGAAATGACCCGGCTGACCCGACCGGCCCGAAATGTATGATAGACCCGAAATGACCCGACCCAAACTGACCCGTCCTACACCCAACCCGATTGACCCATTTGCCACCTCTAGTCTCACGTTACATCTTGGATTTGCAAGACCCAACTTAAGACTTCATAAAATTTTTGCCACTTTATCCAAGTCTTGGCTTCAGACTTGCAAAAATTTGAGCTTGAGACCCAACTCCAGACCGTGGATAAACTTAGCATACGTCTTGTGGAACGGAATTGCCAAAAAAAATAGAAAAGATAAAAACATATACTCCGAAGTAGAAAAAAAATACGGAGTACCTATTACTCCGTATATGAGAGTGTGAAAGCGTTACTTTTATTATAAAACCGCCTCTATAAAGAATGATTGTGTTGTGGAAGTGAATCCCAAATTTTTATATCTACAAATCCACGATCAAGTAAATGTGACCCAACCGTATGATATGACCTAAAATTAGATCTTAGTTATGAATGAGTAACCCGAATTAAAAATGCAAAATGAATTGATTTGATAAATAGTTTATCGGAATTTTTCTTTTTTTGGTAACGAAGGGAACCCGCAACCGCTACCTTAGGTGCGCACTGGATAAACCCATCGGATGTACGTAATAGCCTGTAAACCACGCACACCAGGTGGTTGATTGGAACTTTGTTGTAACGTATTCCCTACCTGACTTATAATATACGTTCACGATTGTAAAGTCGAAACAAGAATGCTAATTAGTAATTACGACCTTACATAAAAAGATCGGTTCTATAGCTTCGTACCTTGGCACTATTGAGAATTGCAATATTTGTACAAATACATAAGACCCATATTTACAAATTACAATCACATTACACAGACAGTGACAACATTGAGAACAATCAAACAAATGAACCTTAACCATTTCTCTTCACAAGAACATGTTTAACTATTCATCAGCAAATAATCGTTGTATCGCTGAGGCGCACGCGTTTCTTCAATCTGGTCATGGTAGGCGTACCCGCCATGGCTAGATATGTCAAGACCAGCAACTTCTTCATCAATTGATATCCTGAGGAGCCTCAGTGTATGCAATGCGTAAAATAGCGGACCCATAGTCACCGTAACCCATCCTACAATGGCAATGAGCTCAACAAATTGGGCTCCGACTAAGGCCCAACCTCCTCCGAGTAGAAGCCCGTATGGACGCGACACACCAGCTTTGCCTCCGTCGTAGGCTTGGATGATGAACTCTTCCTTGGCGAACAAGCCTGTGAATATTAACCCCCAAGCTCCACAACCGCCGTGCAATTGGGCCGCCTCTAAAGGGTCATCAAAACGGTATTTGGCAGCCAATATGTTGAGCCCAATCAAGACCCAAGCAGCAACGAACCCACATATGATGGCGGCCCAGGGTTCAACCACGGAACAGCCTGATGTGATCGCAACAAACCCGCCAAGGACACCGTTGCATACAGCGAGGGCGTCCCAGTGCCCAACTAACAAGCGCTGTCCGAACAATGTGGTTATTCCGGCCATTGATCCGGCTAATGTGGTGGTCACTGCTGTCCTCCCTATGGCTGTCCAATTACCTTGACCGACACTATCTGGATATGCTACCACGATCTCGTCAAATGAACCGGGATTAAACCCGAACCAACCAAACCACAACAAAAAAGTTCCTAAAACTACTAGAGTTGCATTGTGGCCCCTCATTATGACCGGCTTCCCAAATGCATCAAACCGACCAACCCGTGGACCCTCGATAATTGCCCCCCAAAGACCAGCAATCCCACCCACAAGGTGAACCACACCACTTCCGGCAAAATCAATGGCTCCTGAACCCAAGAACAGATTATTGCCACTTGGGCTTAGCCACCCAGGCGATGACCACACCCAGTGGGCCGCAATGGGGTAAACGAACCCAGATAAGAAAAACGAAAAAATCAGGTAAGCACTGAACTGGGTTCTCTCGGCTATGGAGCCGCTGGTAATTCCAGCAACTGCAATGGCAAAGGCCCATTGGTAGAGGAAGAAACTATAGTCATACTTACCGTCAGGCACATCATGGAGCGCAAAGAAATGGGTCCCTATGAAAGAGTTGGAACCCGAACCTGTTCCAAAGGCAAAAGCAAAACCAAAGACATAGTACGAGATGCTTCCTACAACAGCATCAACAACATTAGTAAGTAATATGTTCATTGCATTTTTGGCACGCACAGAGCCGGCACATAGCATAGCAAAACCAAGTTGCATAACAAAAACAAGATAAGCTGAGAAAAGGAGATAAATGGTGTTTATTGAGCTTTCCACGCTCTCTTCCCATGAAACCGCCATGGAGTTTGAACAAGGAGTGAAATCGGGAGAAAAAAGGTGGTAGGAGGAATTATACTGTATGGTTTTCTGAGAAAGAAAGGGGATAAGTTTAATAAAAGGCGATGGGAACTAGAGTCGTCATTGTAGCGTTAGGTAACAAGTTGAATGGCAGCTGGATGAGGTACATATATGACAGTAGGACTGATTGTTGAATCTAATCAACTTGCTCAACAGGTACTAGGTACATGACACAATAAATTCACATCAAATAAATACTAAGGACCACTTCCAAAATCATTGGAGCGTCGAATGGGGCTTCTATAACCACTTATATGCATTTTTCTCCACAAAAATAGACATGTTTTTTTAGGATAACTCTCCTATCAGTCCAAGCTCTATCACTCAAATTATATCCTGTATATCTGTAAGATGTTCTTTTTGTGACTTGTGAAACCAACCGAAATAACAACATTGCACCGCTACCTCAAGGACTCCCGTAAATTGCAGGGTAAGGGGGGAGGGGTCAGATGTACACATCCTTACCCTTGTGTTGGCAACACAGAGAGGCTATTCCGAATGACCCAAGATGGTATGCATCCAGAAGACCAGAACTATATCTACTTCACAATAAAAAATAAAAAATAAAATAATACAATAAAAAGAGCGACCAGTTTAGTGAGCCATTTAATTATCTGGCTGATTGAATTGGTCTCACCATAGACCATTTCATACGAGATTTGTAAAATATATCCTATGGTATGTTTTTTCATTAAAACTACTGATTTGGAAATTGGAACAATCAATAGCCAATGGTTCTAATAGAATTTCACAAAAATATGCTAAAACACATATTTACCGGAAAGGTATCGGAATTCCTAAGGATCACCGAAAAATTGTAAACATATGCACCAGAAAAGCATTAACATATCTCCCGGAAAAGTAAGAACAGACTCAAGGAATACAGAAATTACTGACAGATATTGAAATGTGTACCTTCTTAATCCAACGGCAGCTACATGCAAGCTTGGCTTGACGTCTCATCTAATTGGCAAAGACGGATCAAACGTTAACACAACAACAATGGAACAAACATTTATTCAACCACTGCCAAAGTGCCAGTACAAGATAACTTCAATAAAGGTAACACAATCAATACAGTTACAAACAATCGGCGCAGACACAAACGTTTGCTGTGGCCGGCTACACAATACTGTCTAGTACATATATATTTACAGAGTAATAGTTTTCAAGGGCAATGCCGAACCGGTATAGGCTCACTTTGAAGTGTGAGAAGGCTGCATAATAAATTAATAAGCACATACAATAGACATATATTTACAGCATGCTAGAAAACATATTGGATTCACAGATAGCTGTTGTGGGTACCACCAGAAGTCCGACTGGTAAGAGATGGCCTCATCGTTACAATAGCTGATTCATCAGCGCCCGCCCTGAGAGCTGCTTTCCCGGCTTCTAGAAATCGTCTAACTGCATTCTCGGCATACTTGTTTGCTTCACTTACAGTCATGTTTTTGCCAATATCCGGGTAAGTATTGAGGACATGGTCGCCATTGAGCTGAGATGCAAGTTGTATCAACTCTACTTGAAATTCCGAAAGTTTGGCATCTTCTCTGGCTCCAAATGGTCTTAGTGCTCTCTTAACCTCCGGGAGTTTTTCTGAAATGACACACAAATTAGCAGCCAGTTAAGATCTATATCGAAGTCCCGCACTTTAAAAGTTTAAAGCAATCACATGCTAAGTCATCTTTCACGTTTGTGGTTCCAAAAAGTAGTCCTTTGCCAAATGAAGGCCACATGCAGTACCCTACAGCCACTCAAATTAACATGCAAATGTGTGATATGCTTCACTTCCGGCTTTGTTACTACTAACAAAGACAGTGCCACTGGTAATATATTTAAAACTTTCAGCAAACTATAGTGATGGGAAATTAATGCTTTCAACACAAGGGAAGAGAAAAGATGCTTCTGCACCAACCTGGACAGTCTTCACGAGGGGTGTCACGCAAGGAGAAGTACTTCTCAAAACTTCCAGCCCAGGCATCTCGTTTTGTAAGAAAGTTAGATTTCAATTTGAAAAGTCTCTTTACAGTTGCAGGAATTGACGAATGTTCAAATTCTGAGGTTGGAGTCGGCCCATCTGGCTTCCGAATCACTGCATCAAGACAACAAATAAACAAATAATTCCAGAATCTAAATGAATAAGTTGCATTTGAACTAGCTTTGGAACTGAGCTGCATTTCTCAACAAGTCCCAATGTTCTACTGCCAGTTTCACACAATTATAAGCATCTCAATCTTCCCAAGCCTTGCATCAGGAAATTGACGATCTTGGTAACAAAGCAATCAAAGTCCAACATCACGTCAAGTTAAAGAAAGGCACTAGAGCAAATAGGCGTACAATAAAACTAATGGCGTCATCAGAATCTATTCAAACATGACCCAGTACTGAAGCTGCAAATAAGACTCATCTCCAAAATATCCAATGAGACAACAGGCAGTAACCACTGAAACCAAATAGTCTGAATGAGACAGTTCATCATTTCTGGATCGAATGAATCGAAAAAACTATACACTGCAATCAACGAGCTCTATTCACCTTATTTGGGTAAAAATCCATAGAATTAATACTTAATAGGATATCTGACATTCGTTCAACCAAAACACTCAGAACTATTTTATGAATGCATCTCAGGATTTTATCTTAACTATCCTGAGTTCCTGACAATGCTAATATTCTGTAGACTATTGTGCTATTGGCCACTTCTGAACATACATGGCCTGTCAAGTTATCAACAATTACATACCATATTAATCTTAATTATGCCCTCTAAAAGAATCTTAACTCCTACGCACCAGTATATACTACTCCATATTTAACTACGACTCACTTGTGACGACATTGAGAGGCGCACTAAGGCTCCAGCCAAATTGCCTCATGGTGTCTGAGGTGCATGGGATCCAAAAGGCGCACCAAGGCAACCTCAATGCACATTCCTATTAAATCTTGTTTTTTTTCAAACTTTTTATTTTACTAATGCTGAACTTTCACTTATAAGTCATGTAGCCCTCTTTTAAAACAAAGGACCGTTGTTGCACAAAAAATTATTCTTTAATATAAATGTTCATTTAATATCAATGCGTGTCGCGTCTATACGGCGCATGCTTTCGCCTCGCGGCTCATCGTCTCAGTGCGCCTTGCGCCTTCACATACTAAGACAGAGGCACTTAATATTAAGGTACTGGCTACATTATTCCTCAATATTCAATTTATCCCACTAAAATCCCAAATATTGGTAAATTTGGTACCCGTCTTTTATTCTCTTTCAAAATAAGTGGTCCTAAAATCCGAGCATTCATAAAACAACAAAAACCAGCAAGTCAACATATCACTAGTCCACTACTAAACCATCACAAAACCAACAGAAATGCAAAGATACTCATTAACTCACCAGTGCCCTTATCAATCCAAGGCGAAATGAGTAGAGTGGGGACTCGAACACCCAACCGGTCGAACGGAAAATACCATGGGTCCGGACCAATAATACCATCAGGGTTAGGAACCCCAGAAACAGGGGTAGGAACATGGTCATAAAAACCACCATGTTCATCGTAAGTTATCAACAATGCCATCTCTTTCCACTGTGGACTACTCCGCAATGTCTCATAAACCTCCTTCACAAATTTTTGTCCTTCTGCCACATCATGCGAGGGGTGATCATCGTTCCCCGGAAGCAAATCCGTGTCAAAATACCTGATAGATCATATATATCACGTTGGTATAAACATCTTATTTAAGCAAGGAAAATGTTTTTCGTCACTTATGTTGTGCATTTATAGGTGAGCATTCGGTGATCATAACAAACGTAGGACTTCAGAAAATTCGATAAGTTGGAAATTTGAGGCTTCTGGGAAAACCTATCTTTACAAAATAGAAGAATGCCCCTGTTCTTTTGAACAAGTTTTTTTAACCGAGTTGAACTTAATGGACATGAGTACGTGACATGACATGAACTGAACGTGCTGAAATAAGTCCAAAATTACAAGGCCTAACTCCATATTTGCATAATAAATCCTCAATGCTTACATCATGAAACACCAAACTATGAAGCTAAAGGGTAAGACCTATTACACCCAGAATTATTACTAATCCACATAAGTTATAGCTATAAAGGGATTATTGCTTATGTTCCTGTAATCAATTATCGATGCACTTCCCATGGAAATAGTCACCCAATTAGAAATGAGCTTCCACAATACTCCCGCATATATTACTCTCTATTTGCATAAAACATTCAAAATCTTTTCAATATCACAACATAAACACAGACCAACAAACTAAGTTTTACGTCTAACATGTAAGCTGAGTCCCTGTGGAATTAAATTCCTACAGTGACAACCCCACATTTTTACCAAATCCTCATAAATAGGTTTAAATTGCTTAATCAACCAAACGACACTACCATAGATACGACTAACAAGTAACAACCTGACACTTTTTACCAAATTCACCTAAATACGATCCAAGTCCATAATCAACCAAACGAAAATATCATAAACACGAACTAAACATTACCTCTGTTCAATAACCGCGTAATTAGGCAACTTCCCAAGCCGCGCATGGAGCTTAAACTTAAGCGCAAAATTATGAAACTTTGTAATATGCTTAATCTTCCTTAAACTCTTATAAAACAAAGTAGCAGGAATATTCTGGTAGTAAACTCCGAAACTAAGGTCATTTTCGTCAAGTGAATCAAATATTGTTTTCTGCGGAAACCCATTAATAAGATCTTTCCTCACATTACTTTGTGCCCCATGTGAAGTGGCAGAGTGAACATAAAACCGGTTCGGTTGAGTCGAAGCTGGAACCGAAGCAAACCACCTGTCCATCACCGCAAACTGGTTTGCTAACTCGGTGTAGACCGGTAATAAATCCGGTTTGAAACCGGACATGACGACTTCAGGCATGTGCGGCGACATGGACTGGGCTTGTTGGGCGAACCTGTAAGTAGAACATTAGAAAGATTAGGAAACACAATACAATAAATGCAAATTCTCATTTGTGACGGACCCAAATGCGACCATTTTAATGAGAAAATGTGACTATTATTTGATACTTATAGGTAACATTTTTTGAGTGGTTACTTTGTATTTAAAGTGGTCACATTTGTGGCCATCACACACTGTGACCATTACAAGAAAGACCAACTGTACGCTAAATATCACTCATACTTACGACAATATTAACGTCAAATCAATTCAATTCAATACATTACAATACAATTCAATACTCCCTCTTCACTTTAGAGTCAAAGTTTGACCATAAATTAGTAAAAAAAAATGCCAAATCATTCTGATTTAATACTAAGATATTTACCTTAGTTTCAAAAATAATCTTCCACTAAAATAAATTTTCAAAAAAAAACATGTGGTATATATTTGTCGAAAATAACAATCAAACCACCGCATTGAAGACTGCGTAAAATAGATGAGGAAGATCATTTCATTATGTAGAGGAGGGGAGTACAGTACGATACAATGCATTACAATACCCAAGTTTTAGCACAAATCTATCACAAAATCTCATTGAAGACGGCGATATCCGTCACAAAATACCCATGAGAGGTGAGTGGGGAAGCACATGGGGTGCCCCGCCTTGTCCCTTCTCACACCCCACCTTGTCCCCTCTCCCTTGTTGTGAGAGGCCGCTTTGCAAATCTATTAACACCGTCCTAGTTAAAACGACACTCACAACCGATTTAAATAAGGTGCAAATAAAACCCGAGTCAGGAGAGTTCTTAACTAAGACCTACACTAATTAATCTACCAGTTGGTCTCTCTCTTGTGACGACGGTCCCAAATAGTGACTTAACCCCTCATAAAATGTTAACTATCAAATAATGGTCACATTTTCTCATTAAAATGATCACATAGAGTCCGTCACAAATGTGAACTTGCATTAATCTACACTCATTAATGTACAGTAATTCCATATTTTACGTTATAGTCTTTACTTAATCTATACTTCAAACAAACTTGAAAAGAAAGGCGATATTGGTAAAACTCAGGGAGATATTTACAAAACATGGTAATAAAAGGTAAATAAATGACTGAGACAGAGAGAACTATACCCGTTCATTGGGGCCGGGTCAGCGGTAGTAGTATCCGACCCAAATATCTGCTCCCTAATAGCTTGAATCGAATGACCCGGGTCAGAATCAATAAAAACGGCGTCGTTTCTGACATAAACTTTCGGAGAATTCGGGTCAGAGGCGTTCAAGTAATTAAACTCGGATCCGGTTAACCCATCAATATCGGGTCGGGTCGACTTGAGCCATCCGAGCACGTGATCAAAAGACCGGTTCTCCATGACTAGAACCACTAAGGTTTTTATCGGACCGGGGATTTTACCATGGTGTTTAGGGAAAGGGAAGGACTGTAAATGTTGGGGTAAAATCAGGAGAGTTAATATTAACAGTGGTAATATGTTGCCGGTGTTGATTAAGGCCATTTTTTCCGGTTACCGGAAATGTAGTTTCCGGTAATTCGGTAAATAAATATTATGGGGAATTGTGATTGGAAAAAAAAGGGAGTGAAGTTGGTCGTTTTATGTTGAGGGGGTGGAATATGCTTTTATTGTATGCTTTGTAAGAAAGTGATATTGGAGCATGGAAAAGTTGAATTGTTTGGGGTGTTGAATTTTGAATAGTAGTTTATATTTAATTGATTTGATGTTTTGATGAAAGTGAACGGTGAGACGATATAAATTTAAGACATGTCAAATATATACATTACCGATGTATATAAAATTGCATAGGAAAAATTAATATATTTGTCTTATATAGTATGACATATGAGTATTATGATATTTGACTCGTCTTTCAGGTTAAGATGATTAGTGTCGTGTTAAATGGGAATTTATGTAAAGGGAATTGGTGTTTGTGTTGTATTGTTTGTTAGGTTTTGAGTTTTGACTGGAACTTGTTTTAGTGAAACAAGCAAGGTGTAGTTTTCATGGAGGTTGAGGTCATTAATTGATTGATGCCCACCCAAAAGGGTAAGTTGATTTGGAAGATGGTTACTTTATCATTAATTTGACTTTACCATTAATTGAGGTTATTAATCATAGAAAAAATTTTGTGTTCTTCGGGAGGACCATATTCCTTATACCTAACCTTTTATAATATTTTATTTAGTGGATTAGTTTTAGGTGTAAGAAGGACGGTATTTCCGTGAGACACAAGAATTTTTCTTAATCATACCTTGAGTTTTTAGTTGAGATTGTTTTTTACATGATATCAGAACCTATCACGTACTAGATTTACCATTATAAAATTAATAACACTTTTCCTCACATTACTTGACTAAATGTATCTGTTTTTTTTCCGTTGCTTATTAATAATCTTGTGTTAGATAAATATTTTGTTTGAATGGTTTTGGTTTGTAGATACATAATAAGATAAAGTTAGCAAAACGTCTTGCTTGTGACGGGCTAATTCCGTCACAAGCTAAAGACCTCTCACAAAAAGGGAGAGGGGACAAGGTGGGGCACACCTCATATGTTTCCGCACTCACATCTCATGGGTATTTTGTGAGATGAAACGGTATCCATTACAAGCTTGTGACGGAAATCGCCGTCTTTAATGAGATTTTGGGTAAAGTTAGTGGTGTAGAGATGGTGACGTAGTAGTAAATGAGGAGATTGCACTGACGGCAAGCTTAAGCAATGTTTACTGAAAATAATATGGTTTAATAGTCAGAGCCACAGTGATAAGATTTAAAAGTCATGGAGCCACGCACAAACAATAATAACTTAATGCCGAATGACGTATTTAAACATTCCACGTTTGAAAAGGTATGTCCACAAGTTTTATTAACTACCTTTAGTATTGCTTACGTTTAAAAATGTACGTATTCTTAATTATAATAAGACTAGAGGTTCGATGTTAACCCATGGAAATTGATTATATAAGGAGCATATTCTTGATCAGTTAAATATCTCTTAGTGAGAACACACGCAATAATGAGTTTAAGAAATATGTATGTAGTATAACTCATTTTAAACATAGAACATGGCTTTAGAACAAATTTGCTATAAGAATTATGGAGTACTATTCAGTATATTATTTGTGATAACAAAATTTAAACAGACTAATGAAAATCAAGCTCTTAACTTATTGTATATAAATAAAAGTTTTAATAGAATACTGGATTAACGAAATACTTTTTTAGGTGAATAATTGGATAAAAAGTTTGATAGGTGTTTGTGATTATAGGATAAACAATGATTGTCAAACTTTTCGCTTCTTAGTAGAACTTAATAACGATTTAAGGGGAGTTTGGTTAACACTTGGAAGAGGGAGTGAAAATCAGAAAGGGAATAAAGTGAAAGGAAAGGGTTTCCCGGCCCTTCAATGTACTTACTTGTTTGATATGAAATGAATAAAGGAAATTAAAAAAACACAAGAGTTAAAATTAACAACTAACCAAAACCTATCACCACCATCCTCAACCACCTACACTAGTGTTGCCCCCCCTCTTTGAAACCCACCTTCCCCAACTCCTAGACACCACACCAACACCAACAAACACCACCAAATTTTTTACCACTCCTAATTGTATTAGTGCGAGTCCAGACTTACATAGTCAAATTGGATCAATCTCGAATTCTCAAGTCCCTTGCTCGTTTACATGCACCCCTGAGATAGATATTGATGCGGGAGCATTAAAGAATAACAAGGATGAAGTTTTATTTGTGTGTTTTTTATAGCTTGTGAGTTATAAGTTCGATTATTTTGTTCTTGCGAGAAGGAGATAATACCCATTCATCCTTGCGAGGTTGAGTATTATTTGTGTGTTGTTTCGAATTTCTTGCGAGGAAGGAGATCAATTCACTTTATATCTTTATTGTTTTCGTTTTATCTCATACAAAATTAAAACACAAAAACACATTAATTCCGCTGCAATTTTATTAACCTAAATCAATCATAAAAATTGTACTAGTTTTACATCAATTTGGTAAAACTCGTGGTTATTTTATATCAAATTGGCATAAGAGACAGGTTAAAATATACTTCTTAGTATATTTGTCTTGGGAAAATCATATTTATGGGCAAGAAGATGGAACACTAACCAAGATGAAGTTTATCTAGACCTTCCTGGTAAGCTCTTTGAGAGTTTACTATTTTCTAAAGAAATATAGGTGGAAGGTAATTCTTCTTTAAATTTCGATTTGCCACCAAATTTTGACGATTATGGTGATGAGCCTTTAGATGTTGTAAGCTTCAAAGTTGCAACTCCTATGAACTTTTATGAGATCGATTTTCAAGAAGAAGAACGTTGTCAATCTCCACTTGATATATCCATAAATAAAAAACTATATGGTGGAAATTCTTATTTCTTGTTAGATTCAATTCTTATGGATGCTCATGATGATCTTGTTGTTTCGAGCAACTATTATTTGGATTTTGTTATAATTGTGCATGAAGGGTGCTGGGTGGGAGGCATAAGAAAGGAAATCACAAGAAAGGAAAGCACGAGAAAGGAAAGCATAAGAGAGGAAGGCACGAATACAAGAGGATTTTCTGTTATGATGCATGCTGCAACTACATATCTAACAAGGTAGATAAGCTAAAAACCGATCTACATAGAAGATGATGAACTAAAGCAGAGATCACAAGTGTGCAAAATCAAGTTTGTCTTCCCTTTAAGAGTTCTTACCACGAAGTTTTGCAGATTTGTTTTTGATCCGGGTGGCATCACATATCTTCAAAATTTGAGGTCAAATTTTCAAAAATATAAGGGGAAAATGATGCGGGAGCATTAGAGGATAATGAGGATGAAGTTTTACTTAGTCAAAATGTGTCCCAAATCAATGAGAGAGTTGTTCTTTATAGCTTGCGAGTTATATATAAGTCGATTATTTCGTTCTTGCGAGAGACAGATAATACTCATTCATCCTCGCGAGGTTGAATGTTAGTTGTGTGTTGTTTCAAATTTCTTGCGAGGACGGAGAGCAATTCACTCCATATCTTTATTATTTTTGTGTATCTCATACAAAACTAAAACACAAAAACACGTTGATTCCGCTGCAATTTTATTAACCAAAATCAATTATAAAAATTATACTAATTTTACATCAATTTGGTAAAATTCGTAGTTATTTTATATCAGATATTATATCCGGAAATTTCTTATACCCCGTATGCATACGGATTGGTTTATTATCGTTCAATTACCACCCTCACACACTCTTTTTATGCCTTATTAATGAGGTTTAAGGTTGAAGTGTAGAGACGATGGTACAAATCTCTTTGTAAAAATCCTTTTGAGTATACACTTGTCTATCTATTTATTTATAAACAAAATATGTCTAGGTTTACCTAAAAACTCTCATACTAATCTAACTAAAATATCATATCATATACTCAATACTCGGATTCTGGACAATTTTAATAGGGACTTGCTAAATCGTACACGTCTTTTACTAAATCCTACACAAAATTTTCAACTTTTTCCAACTTTGTCCTTTTCATTTCATACACACAAACACCCTTGAGAAAGAGAGAGAAGAGGCCACCACCAGCCACCCCCTTCCCGCCATCCTCTTCAGCCACCCACGTCATCCACCAGCAACCGCCATTTCCCTCCCGTGTCCACCACACCCACGCTCAATTACATCAGACCAATCAATTAATTAGGAGATTTGATCAATCATGCATTCTCTGCATTCATACATGTCTCTCATGTTCTCTATCATCATAATTTCCCATTTGAAACACTAGAAGGAGAAACTTAAATCCGCAGTAATCAAAATCAAGCATTTGTGTGATTTACTAATTAAGATTTTTATCAATTAATCATAAAATTGGGATATTAACGGCGTCGTTGCTCGGAGTAAAAGCGGCGATCGATTTTAAAATCCTTCAGGGCCCCAAAAACAATATCAAACTCAAGAAATGGAAGAAATTAGAGCACAAAGAGCAAAATCATCAGATAATCGACGATGAAAGTGGTATTCGGCGGCGGTTGCAGTGGCAATTTCGAACAAATTGACCGCAAATGGAGTGGAGTTATATGACTTGGTTAGGTTTTTGGGAGGGAGAGGAAAAAGAGTACTTTTTTATTTTTTTAAGAGGAAGGGTAGTGAGGGAAAAAGGTGACAAAATGTGTAGGATAAAGTAAAATTGCGTGTAGGATTTAGCAATTACGTTTTATATTCTTTAAAAACTCTTGAATTATTTAAAATTTATATATTTATACACATGTTATCCTATAATTTGTTTTTTCCATATCGGTTGTAACCAAATCGTAAATCCGTTCACAGTTGATTCCATTGCCAAATCCGTTCCCTATGAGTCCAAATATTGCCTGAATTTAGCCGTCAATAAAATTCTATAAAAACCCAAAATTCCCTAAAAATCAAACACATACCATACGCCGCATCCTGTAACTTGCGCCCAAAGAAAACTGTACTACATTAATTAAACCAACATACCTCGTAATTTCGTATCTCTTTTCTTCTCAATTTAATCGTAACACTTCCAAAAAAACGATAAGCCACTTTCAAGCACTCTTTCTTTTCGCTTTTCTATGTTATACCCCGTCTTTCAAGCTGTCTATTGTAGGACGGTTGTACCCGTGTTTTTTTTTTTTTTTTTTTTTTTTAAATATTTTTTGTAATTTTGAAATTGAGTTAAAGTTTATGTGATTGATTGAAGTCTGAAGAGTACAAATGAGGAGGAATTTTCGTGAATCAATTAAAGCTCTTGAAGCTGATATTCAGTACGCTAATACCCGAATTTTTTCTTAAAATGGGGCTGAAAATCAAACAAATCAACAAAATGGGTTTAGTTTCAAACTTATTACCCAAAATGGGTCCACGTCATCACCGAAGCTAGGCTCGGATTCAAATCGCTCTCCCGCTAAGCGACCATATCATATGTGACAAGTAAATAGAGCTGATATTATGGTTGTGCGCTTTTGAATCAAGTCGCTTTGTGAGCGAGCGATTCCAGACAAAATCGCTGAGGGGGTCAGCGGCCACAATTCAAAATTGTAAAAAAAAAATAACTCAGGTAATTAGGGGAGAATCGAACACAGGTCTTCTTACCAATATGACTTAATACATTAACCACCTGCCCAAACAAATTTCTATGCTTAAGATTAGCGTTTTAATTAATGTATCCAATATTAATTGTTCGATTTAAAAGCATTTAATAACTGCTGTAGCATGTATGGCTTATTATTAAGTTATAACTGCATGTAAAAGTTATAATGTATAAATTTGGCTTGGTGGTTAAATGTTTGTCAGCGGGGATACCATTGATCGTGGGCTCGATTCTCCTCACTGTCCACTTTATTAATTTTTTTTAGCAAAACTGTTGTAGTCGCTCACCCCCTGAGCGTTTTTCTCCAAAACTACATTTTTTTTATATGTTTTTCTGCTTATTTATAAGTGATTAAGGTCGTTGAGGGGGAGAGCGACTTCCCTTCAAGTCGCTCCGTCGCTAAGCGACTTATCTCGTGGCACAGGTTCGTGCATTCCTATCCTACGTGGACCCATTTTGGGTAAATTGTTTCAAATGTGCCCTATTTCGTTAATTATTTTGTATTTGAAGCCTATTTTGGAAAAAAGTTCCTAATACCCTGTAATTTATCTTTCTTCTTGTTTTATACTTTTTCCGTCTCAATTATTTATTTGTCAAAAGTTTGATTTTAGTTTTTTGTACTGTATATATTTTCATGATGCAAATTATTATTTCTAGAAATTAGAAGTTTTAGATGTTTGGTGATGAAATCAGTAATATAATTGTAAATTTGATGGTATTTTTGCTGTAGTTAACTGAGGTGTACAACAGTCTTATTTGAGTTTTCGTGTTTTTAATGAAACCGGGACTTTAAGCTACTGTATTAATTTGATTGGTAGAAAATTCTGAAGATGGGGTGAAGTATTAATTGTGGCAGAAACTGGCACTTTGTGACTACCTTGCTTGGTAATTGGGCGTGATTCGGAATATCTGTGTTTTTTGATGATGTTTATTGTTTAGATGATTATGTACTTAGTGATTAGTAATTTTGATGTTATTCGTTTTGAGATTGCGCTGTTTAGCTGTAAATTTTCTTCTGTAGCTGTAATTAAGTACCAATTGTCGGGTTTCTAGGAATTAGTCTGGTTGATTGTTACTGCCTTTGCATGATACTCCCTCTGTCCCGGTCATTTGTTGTCCTTTTCCATTTTGGGTGTCTCAGTCATTTGTTGTCCTTTCTATTTTAGGAATGAACTTATGAGTAATTTGATCATTCACACTCAATTTGTTCCACTTCATTATTTATTATTTGGCCCCTCTCCTCTTTCCTTGGTTTTGTCTAAAGCAAAACCAGCGACAACAAACGAGGGACGGAGGGAGTATTACATATCGGCACATCAGCATGATGTAGAGCAGCCCTTAACTCCATTTAATTTATTTCGAGAATGTTTCGTGAATGATACTTCTTCAGCTGTTTGGTTAAGCATTCTGGAATAGATTGGAACGACACTGAATTTAAGCTTCAAATGTTGACAAAACCCTAAAACCCAAATTTAAGCTTCTCCAAAATATGTTTTTTCTGGGTCTAATTTAGTTTCTGTTATTTCAACCAATCCTAAATTGTTATCAAGACTTCTTCCATAAGTCGTTTCATTTGTTGTCCTTTTCCATTTTTAGGTTATACCTCGATTATTTGTTGTCCTTTCTATTTTAGGAATGAACTTGATGAGTAATTTGATCATTCTCATTCAATTTTTTCCACTTGTCATTTAGTTATTGGTCTTTTCCTCATTCCTTGATCTTTGTGCCAAAACGAAAGGACAACAATTGACCGGGACGGAGGGAGTAATTGGCTCTGATTCCGATTATGAGGTGAAACAATAAATTTCCTCTTGTGCATACCTTTGGATTAGGTGACATGATTCTAAGTATGATAAATGTCGATCATCAAGGACATGAGTGGACCATAGTTTGTAAACGAAAGAAGCAATGCTCACTGGCCTTTGTCCTTTATTAAATGTCGAAACTCCCCACTAGATTTCACTCTTTGTAAAAGTCTGAAGAATCTGTGCAGTTTTAGGTCAGTGTGTTTCGTCCTCTGGATGGGGGGTCAGTGATCAGTAGAGAGGGATTTGTGTGTGTGTGTGTGTGAATCGCACAATTCGATGATCACATTTCCAGGTATGTTTGTTGGTTGTCTGGTGTGAGTGGTAAAGGCTCTCATCTCTTAAACAAGTGGTTAAGGGTTCGATTCCTGATTCTTGCGAATGAAAAAGCCAAACTTGGGAGGGGCCAACCCATTAAATTGCCTTCAGTACCCCGAAGGAGATTGCCCCTCCCCCCCTGTCGGTATGCATCAAGGATACTCCTGGTCAACACCAAAAAAAAAAGAATGTTATGTTCTAGCCAATTTGCGTAGAAGTACGGAAGCTCCATTTTCCACTCTGCATAATAACTCATGCAGTTAGAAATACGGTTTGTTAAGATGTGATACCAGTGCTTCAGTTGAAACACTTATTAAACTGAAGCTTAATTACCGTCTTGGATTTCTTTTCACATCACAGTATCTGCTTGGAGTTTTGTAATTTGACCTTGAATTTTATGCTGTCTGGTTTGTCTGGTTTCATATGTATCACTGAATTGGTGCGTGCAGCGAGTGAAAGATGCCTTATACGATGGATATATCACACTACTACTAATCTGTAGCGCCGTCTTATTATGTTGCAGTGCATCAGGTTATAAAAGGCATCCTGACAAAGCTTGCTTTCAAATGAGACTATCTTTCAGTCCAGCCGCTCACTTCTGTCTTTTTCTTGTTCAGTGGGCTGATTGTAACCTTGCTGCTGCTCTTGGATTACTCAGAATTCTGATCTACACGGTATTCATTTCTTGCCGTGTTCTGTCTCTTTGATTCTTTTCCTCTACCTTAGTAGCATCCTTGCCATATGCTTACGGTATTGACTATCGTTTTGGTGGGTGCAGACTTATTCAGATGGGAAAACCACAATGTTTGTACATGAAAAGCAAGCAAGCATTAAAGAATTTTACGGTGAGTTTTTAATTAAGATGTTTACCGTTACCTGCCAAGAATTTTACTGATGCCCCGTCCTTTTTTTTACTAGGTGTGATTTTCCCTTCACTGCTGCAACTGCAAACAGGAATCACAGAATTTGAAGCAAGGAAACAAAAGGAATTATGCTCTACAAAGTATAGAAGATACAGTCTTCATGAAAGGCGTGAATTCACGAAACTGGAGAAAGAGCTAGAAGAGGAGTGCGGTATATGCATGGAGATGAACGCAAAGGTTGTACTACCAAATTGCTGCCACTCGCTGTGCTTCAAGTGTTACCAAGACTGGTGAGCCCTCTGCTTGATTTTATCCGAAAAGCTGCAATTTTCACAATTTTCACAGGTTCGTCTGTCAGACCGTTGACACCGTCTCACAAGTTTTGTGAATCTCATGACAGACCTGTTGCCTGCATTTATATCCTTTTGAAGACAGAAACTAGCGTAAATGACTGAATGAGACTACGACCTGCCTGCAGAATTCAGACCATTAGTCTGCAATTAATTGCAGCAGTACTATTGCATTATTAAGGGTTTTGACTTATGACAGTGAGAGCTAAACTCTGTACTTTTATTTCAGGTATGCTCGGTCCCAATCATGTCCCTTCTGTCGAGAAGCTCTCAAACACGTAAAATCAGATGATCTTTGGATTTACATCGATAACAAGGATACTGTCGAACCAACAGTTTTCATGAAGGAGAACATGAACCGCCTATTCACTTACTTCGACAAACTCCCACTCACAAATTCCCATCCCTCCTCCGTCCATCACGCTGAGCAACCATGCTTGGTACATAACTCCGTAAATATTCACCAGAGTACCGCTCATTAGTTTCTCATATATTCTTTTGTTTGGTTAATCATTTTATTTATCAATTTACCGCATCATACTGCTTTTAGCCAGTAACTAGCGTTTTTACTGCACATTGTACTGCATTGTTCAAACTGAAGTAAGACTCTTGCTCTCCATCCCGGTCTCCTGCAGTGATTCTTCTCTGAGACGGATATATACAGACCGAGAAATACAATCATTTAATTTGTCAATTTACCACATCATACTGTTTTTAGCCAGTAACTAGCGTTTTTACTGCACATTGTACTGCATTGTTCAAACTAAATTCAAGACTCTAGCTCCCATCCCGGTTTCCTGCAGTGATTCTTCTCTGAGACGGATATATACAGACCGAGAAATACAATCATTTTATTTGTCAATTTACCACATCATACTGTTTTTAGCCAGTAACTAGCGTTTTTACTGCACATTGTACTGCATTGTTCAAACTAAATTCAAGACTCTAGCTCCCCATTCGGGTCTCCTGCAGTGATTCTTCTCTGAGACGGATATATACAGACCGAGAAATACAATCATTTTATTTGTCAATTTACCACACAATACTGTTTTTAGCCAGTAACTAGCGTTTTTACTGCACATTGTACTGAATTATTCCAACTGAAATCAAGACTCTTGCTCCCATCCCGGTTTCCTGCAGTGATTCTTCTCTGAGACGGTTATATACAGACCGAGAAATACAATCGTATCATCTATGAAACGAAGAATAAAAGCACATAAAATTACCAATTCACACAACAATTCCGAAATTTCACATTATAATTACTTCAACAACAATTGTACAATCATTATAATTATAATTATAATACCATATGTTAAAATAACAAATCAGTCGACGACAACTCCTGAACCCAAACCCGAACCCAAACCCGCTAATTAACCAATAAAATCATCGAGAAACAATTCAATTCCAATTCCGATTCCAATTCCGAGAATTTCACAAAATCCAGCAATGACAACCCTTAGAATCCTGCGGACCTTCAAACCAGCGATCCCAAGCGGGATTAACAGGAGCGACAGTAGACGGAAGAAGAGGATCGGGATTCGAATCAACAAACCCTAATAATTCCTTACAAGCAACAGAAGCATTAACATTATTAGCATTATCAGGTTTAGAAAGTTGTTCCAATTCTTCTTCTACAAATCTTGTTTCTTGATCTAATCGCTTTAATTCCGCCATTATTCGATGCTTTCCTCTTGTATCGCCGGTATTCGTTTGAACCGCCACCACCTGCTGCTGTTGATGACTCATTAATTTGAATTTTGAATTACTATCCTTATCTCTTTTGAGTGTTGTGGAGGCGCGCGGTGGAGATGGACGGTGGCGCGTGGTGGAGGAGAGGTGCGGTGGCGCGTGGGGAGGAGAGGAGGGGAGATAGAGAGGAGAAGAATGTTGTTGTTGTTGTTGTTGTTGACTTGTGTTTACTTGAGGGAAACTAGTACAAGTGCAGAAGTAGAAGCATTCCTAAAACTTTTTAAAAGGGATCATTTTTAAGACTTTAGGTGGCAATATAATTGTGGCTTTGTGGAGTTGTTGTTTGGGTGTTGATTTGTTGTCTTTTTTTTTGCAAAAGAAAAAAAGAAAATTAGTGATCGGATACGCGGTTGGTATTTTCGGTGAAAGTTGGATATCGTTTTTCTGATAATCGGGTTTTATATCGAGTTAGAACTAAAAATAGGAGAATTCTTTTTAATGATAGCGTGTTGGTGAATACTGGATAACGTTTTTTCTGATAATTGGGAAATATATTCAATGAGAACTAAACATGATAATTCTATTTAATGATGGAATATGCGGTTGGTATTTTGGTGAATACTGGATGACCGTTTCCTGATAGCCGGGAAAATTATCTAGTGACTAGTGAGAATTAAATACGGCAATTGAGGAATCTGGTGTTTTATCTGTTTGAATTTGATGATATATTGTCAAATGTAAGAGAAGAAGTGTAACAAATTAATTGTCGCTTTAAATTTGCTGATACAATATGCGATTGCTATTTTGGTTGGATACTCGATAACCTTTGTGTGCTTGTATTACATGGAGTCAAAACTGTGTTAAAAACACGCGTAGGAGCTGAAGTCTATAACAATTAACTTTGAAGAAATTATTAAATTTAACTAAAGAAGTGAAAATATTAAAGGAAATGATGTCTTAATTTAAAGAAATTAACTTTTGAAGAAATCATTATCTTAGTTTGAATCTCAAATAGTAACTTTTGCTTTGAATTTGGTATTAAGCTAAGAAATCAAAGGAAATGATCTTTCAATTTCTCTGAGCGGTTTTATTTACTCTTAACAGTTATCCTCTTATACAACATCCATTTAATGTGAGCTACCAAAATTTTCTATAATCAAAGATTACTTATCATCAAGAGAAGTACTAAGACAAAGAATAAAATACAAAAATGAGACAAATGATCCTCAACTAGCCAACCTCATTTCCTGGCCATGGATTTTTATTGTCTACTATATGCTAGCATTTACATTAGAATGCAACAAGGAAAATGTTTCCCTAACAATAATTATTACATAAACACAACTTTTATCATGCAACTTTACTCAAAGAGCCAGACACAAGAACCACCTTGTCCCCTAACAATAAAATTACTCCACTTTATGTCAAAAGTAATAACTTTTCCTTCTTATTTTGCTGCTTTTTCACTGTGAATCTTTGCTGTACTAAATCGTTCACCTGTCCGTCTCAATTATTTGTTTTCTTTTTAAAGGGCAGTTTAATAAAACGCAAATAAATGATTGAGACGAAGAAAATATTATATTTTCACAGGATTGAATCCTTGGCTCCAAACTCCAGGAAATCAATTGCATCAGGAGGACAACCCTGAGGATACATCAAACTAAGCAAATTATTCGCCAAGTCGAAACCGACTTGTACATTCCTTTGCTGGTGAAAACCCAGTACAGACACATTACCCTGATTTTCATTCAGCCTTATTATAGCCAGGCAATATAGTCCCTGATGTCGGACCCACAAATTCGCATCACATATCACATAGTCTAGTCCATAGAATCGGAACACCACCTCTGGCGCGTCATTCACATCTTTATAACATAACTCGAAATGTTTTGTGCTTTCAGGAATATGCCTATGCATTACCTCCATTATGGCACTTACCATCATGTCAAAAGCTTCAGCTCGAAGTGTTGTGTACGTAGTTCCTGAGTCGATAATAAATCCAGAAGCGGTCCCATCTAGGGATTTTTCAAAGATATCTGGTGGAAAGTCAAGGTTTGACCCGTCTACACTGATTCCAGTTAGGTTTAGATAGTAGATGCCGTGTTGTGAAGGCAATAACGGCGTTGTCATGCCAGTGACAACGCTGTTATTGTCGAGTGTTCCGAAATATGCTACTCCCTCTATGTGACTGCTGTTAGCGATCACATAGTGGGAGAAAAGCGAGACTGACAGCTGGTGAATGAGCGATATGCTGGAATTGCCTAGACCGACAATTCCAGGGCTTTTTCGTCTGTCATGGTTATCATGACCGCAACCAAATACCACGTGGGACACGGTCCTTGTGGTGTTATCTGCTGAAAGTGTTATCGTCTCAGTTGCCAGTACTCCTCGAGAAGATATTAAATTGTCGGTGTAGGTAACACTGTAAAGACACAAGTCATTAATGTTGGAACTACGACAAGAATGCTCTGGCGCCATGGAACAACGAGGTTCATTGCATAAAACTACTTGAAAAGAAGACGATTTATTCGGGTTGAAAACCGGGTATTTCCCCTGTTTATAGCAATGAACACAAGGCTGACATTGAACCCATGTAAAGCTACTACCGGTATCAAATACGCCATAACTCGTAACTGGCGGCGTACCCATGGTGTACTTCATGAGCATGTTCCAACCCGAAAGAGGGGCTGCCACATACGCTTTATCTACGTCTTTAATTTGGCCGAAGTATTGCATTCGCGCTTTGGTGTTGAGAATTCCGTCTTCAATATGGTTTTCTCGGGTGTAGTTCCGGTTATAGAATGGAGACTCGGGTGAACTACGGTGGATGAGGGGCGCGGAGAAGCTCAAGGAAGGGTCTTTATTAGGCAAGGCATACGAAAAAACTCGATTAACGGAGTTAATTAAATTTATAGTAAGCAAAATGAAGAACATGATGGTTTTGATTGACAATTTAAATCAATAATGCTTGAACAAATACATGAAAACACTTAAATTTATGATGAAATTTAGTTTAAAGTTGAAGAATCATTTTCTTTGTGTTAGAACAAACACACTCTTGTATATACAAATACAAATAATAGATTAGTATTTCTCTATGCTTCAGCTTAAAGTTTGTGGCATAGTGTTTTAAAATCCATCTTTTAATCAGAAAAATTCAAAGAATTTTATATTATGAATTCAAAAAGATGTGACAAAATAAACCCAATATTTTTTACAGGATTGTGATGTCAATAATATTTTTTACAGAATAATACTATAAAAATCATTATGCATATTTAATAAGTTATAGTTGTTTAGTTATTTAGTTTAATCAAATCTTTTGTTAATTGATTCGCGTAACTAGCTTATAATTTGAGACAAACTATTACTCGATCCTCGATCTCCTTGTGGATTCGACCTCGACTACCCTACTACATTAGTTTAGTTGAGTTATTTTGTTTTGACCGGGGGAGTGCGACAAACCTCGCATCAACATTCAAACATACTCAGAATTTTTATAAATAATATTGTTTAATATCAAAGCTTCTTGAATAATTCTCGTGCATTTTAGAAAAATTAATATAAAATAGAGGGTTTCAATGAACTGCGAAATATTTAACAATTATCTAGAATTTACGATTTAATTTATTCACGCGTCTTTGATTATTTACTATTTCAACATTCAACCTTAACGTTATTTTCGAAACAATGTAAGTAAAAAAAAATAATTCATTAAATATGTAGATATATAAAATGATAACACTATCTGCTATAAAAGAAAAGCCATACAAAGTATTATTGTAGCACCCCATTTATTTAAGAACCTTTATTAGGCATTCCTAGATAAATGAAATTGGAGAAAAAAGATTAGGCATCTGAGGTAGTACCTCAGACCTTGTAGTTTTGAGCATATACATATTTTTTGAGCATATTACCATTTATAAATATAGTTTTTGAGCAATATTATATTTTTTTAGTGTAATGCTTTAGTAAATGTGTTCAAAAACTTTATACTAAAGCAGAACTCAAAAATTTTAAAATAAAACTCAGAAAATAAACAATAAGAGGTACTACCTCATATGTATAGTCTATGAACTGATGAAAGTGTTACTATCTCAGTTGTCTGAGGTAATGATTACAAAAGTAAACGAAAGCATAGTATTTTAAATAAATATAACGTTTAAATGGCCTTATTACAATGTTCCAAAATAATAAATGTAATTAATTAAAATACAACTGCAGCGGAAACTAAATAGAACGATTATTAAATAATGTTTGTCCATTCAAGGTGATCTAGACTGCTAAGCAAATGCCATTGCCTCATGCCTTTCAACTCCCTTCTAAGCCAGCTTTATTACCTGAAATCAATCTGCTCTCTAATAATTGGTTCATCGCAGGTGTTTAACGAATACACGCTCAACCAAACGGTTGAGTAAGAATATCTAAACAACAAGAATAATACAACAATAAGACAAATCAAATATGCAAATGTTCAATCCCGTTCACAATTCCAACATCCATACACTCCGAGTCACCCATATCAATACTCCGAGACACTCATATCAATACTCCGAGACACCCATAAAAATAATAAACTCTGAGACACCCTTTTAATTATATACCCCGCCACCTGTGGTCCGGGTCTTCAAATATCACCCGCCACCTTTGGATCGGGTCTTCATACAACAACAATACAAGTATGCAACATGGATAATAATTAACCAATGGATTAACAATAGCAATTCTTAACAATAATCATCCAACAACCAATAGTCAATTCCAATTATCATTCAATTGTTAAATAACATCAAAACACATTCAAATTGAGTAGATAACCTACCTCAGCAGCAATAATCCAATAATGCAGTCCAAGAATAATAATCAAAAGTACTCCACTTCAAATCCCTCACCTAAATACAATTTTTATAATTTAATTATTAATTATTCGATTCACTAATTATAATTTAACCAATTATTGTTGGGGCTGGTGTCCTCTACAGTTAGTGTAATGACATATAAATCTCTAAAAGGATCAAAGGGTATACTTTTGTATTATTATCAGTTGGTCCACGTTTATCAATAACGGTTGGATTGCTAGATAAGTTTGACGTTATTGTCATACAGATGGCGGTGATCAACTGGTCCCCTAAAAGTCACACCTATAGGATACGTTTGAGAGATGTGACGGTATGAAAATACAGTCATGTTGATGCCTAATTTGACTAAACAGTTAGTCGGAGTTATTGACTAATAATTAGTCAAACGCGATGTTGAGATAATTATTTAATACGGATTAAATAATAATGGCTAAGATGAATTAAGCAGTTAATTCGTAAATTAAATATAAACGGTTATATTTAATTAATGTATATTGAATTAATTATACAATATTGTCTTTGTCGGACAAGTATTAATATGTCGACTAATCCATGTTACTAGTCGATATTTTAATAACCGATAACCGATGACGATTTATGATAAAATCCCGTCATATACATTTTAGCATTTTCGAGTCGGACCATGAGTTAAAAATAAGGAGGAAGTGAAAGCCCACTTCCCCATGAGGCTCACGGTTTTGGCCGAAACAAACAAAAGGAGAGCTTTCTCTCCTTTTGACCTAATTGATATTCATTTGCACAAAAATTAGGTTTTGGAGGCATTCTCTCTGAAACCTAGATCTCACATCGAAAACCTCACAAAAACTCTCTCAATATTGCAAGGCAATTAGAGAGTACTTTCTAGCACAAGGGGCATAGTCTCAGACGGTCTTGGGTGCAACGATTAGGAGGAAATCTACATTGATTTCTGTTCTTAGGCCGTATTCACAAAGGATCCGAGGTTGATTCTTCTTCTTTATCGTTTTCTCTTGTATTTTGTTTTATGACAATAATCACATGTTAAAGATACGTTATAGTCTTAAAATTTAAGGGAATTTTACGGATATTTCCCTACAAGTGGTATCAGAGCGAGGCCACGTAAATTTTTCATTGTGATTTTCATTAAACGATTTTGAAAAACGATTTTGTTTTGCATAGAAAACCGTGCGGCCAGATTTTTTTTTGTCTCGGCAGAAATTTTTTTTGTCTCGGCCTGTTTTCTGTTTTTTCTTGGAAACCGTGCCATATATACACGGTTTTTTTTTTTTTTTTTGAAAACCGTGATAAACTGTTCCCGTCTGATCAGACGATGTTTTTGTTTACGATTTGTTCTTGCATATTGTTTTTGTAATCGATTTTCATTGCAATATGTTAATGTTTTATCAATTGTAGATTCATTTCTATACGGATTAGGTTTAATTTGTAATTGGTTTTATCAAATCGTTTTTTGTTTGGGACTGTTGAAGCTCTCGGCAATGCTGCTGAAAAATAAAATAAAAAATTTTTTTTGATGTGTTTGTCACGGTTCAGCCGTGAAAAGAAAAAAAAAATCGTGTTTTTTTTTTTCGGCCATGATTTGTGCATAATACGGATTTTATGCATTCGCTTGATAGTGAAACGGTTCACTCACGTACCATTTAGTTATTTTAAAGCGATTTAAAGTAACGGATTATCATGGATTAAAATTAAGCTGATTAAAGCGGTTTTGTCACATAATTTTAATCATTAAAGGTGGTTTGGATAAATTTAACATAATTACGGAATTATGTCACGAATAAATTTTATTTTAGTTGATGCATTTTTATTTATCGTTATTTTTGAATGCCTTGAATGTTTTATTACGTATTTAATTTTACAAACGGTTGTAACTTAGTGTGGCCTTAGTAGAACGTGTTACCGTAATGATGGAACACGGTCTTGGTTGTATTTTGAGATCTCGCATCTCCGTTTTGGTTTTTCCTTGTAATTACAGTTTTTATTTAGAATGTAAATAGGTTTATATTTTGTAATTTTAAATTATAATTTTGAGAAGACCAAAGATGGAGAATCGGATGCTCACTCCCGCTACATGGATCAAGATGGAACATAAAGACAAGCTTCTCGGGTCCAACGGTGGATTCTGTGGACAGCGGGCCGCCCACGGGGGCGCTTGGGAGGAAAGAGAAACAAGCGTTTGCATTTATGTATGGAGTCGCCACCAATTTTTATGGGAAATTGGAACCGTTCGAATACCTCATGTCATGTCAAGACGTAAAGTAGTGACATGAACACTAAGCAATCGTTACCCTTAGCATTCTATGTCTAGAATGACTCTCGTGGATGCCAATGAACACGGGTGCTCACGGAGATCTGGAGTAAGGGGTGAGGGTACGTATTAGGAAGCTCTTTTGATCGAACACCTAATCCCGCCCGCCTCGATAGCGGCCTCTACAAATGATTAGGGACATCATCTATACTCGATATATCGTCGATTATATGCATGCAATGCAACATCCAAGTTTTAATCCTAACATGTGAAAATTAGGCTAAGTCGGTGAACAATTAATTAGCATACAATTAATGTCGAAGTAGGTTTTAATGTTCAATTACATGTGAAAACATACAAATGATACAAGAAATAATGACAAATACAATAAAGAAAATTGCAATAAAGAAAATTACAATAATTACAACGGAATAGGCGATTTATGTCGAAAATACCTTTAAAACAGATAATTTGGAAAAAGAATAAAAGAAATAAAAGAATAAATGACGAACAGGAATTAGGCGATAATACAATTAATAGTTAATTAATTACGTAAGCTAAATAACTAGTCAAGGCAAAGACGGAGTTCAGGGATAGAACTCAGCCAGGAACAGGCGCAACAGAGCTGCGTCCTTTGGAAGAGGCGCAGCGGTTGCTGCGTCTGTTCCTTGACTCGATTCCGTCGTGAAGCCGTAATTGCAAGCCGTTAATGCTAATTCTGATTTTAAAGATCGATTAAATTATGTACTCGGATGAAAGTGATTAATAGGTTATTTAACATATGAATGGGTCATGAAAACAATAAAATATGAGCGAGACGGAATTAAGATGGATTAATTACAGAAGTGAATAATATTAATGAACTTCACAAATTAATTCAATATAATGGATTAATGACGAATATGCGATAAATACGACAAAAGACAGATGAAAACTATATCAAAGACGAATTCCAGAAACTCAATATTGAAAAAATCGAATCTCTACAACCCGGAATTGAATTTAATGACGAAAACCCGCAAATATTGGATTATTTGGGATTTAAGTCGGATTTAACAATGAATTATATGCTAATGAATGATGAATTATATACATGTGAATTATATGCTATTATATCAAAGAATTGACGAAATTAAATAAGAACAAATAAGAGCAACGAACTAACAGAGGACGAAGGAAGAAGAAAGGAAGCAGGAACTGCGGCAGCCTCACGAAGAGGCGCAGCAGGAACTGCGCTCCTTCGAAGAGGCGCAGCGCGATTCTTTGCGTCCTTTCTCGACGGTTTGTCTTCTGGAAATCAGTAAAAAGCGTTTTAAAGCACGAGTTTTAGAAATCGATTTTAAGAGATGTTTTCGACATAAACCTTACATTAATGATACAATAAAATAAAATACAATAGATAAAGAAGGATTATACACCCTCAGACTTACATGTTGACGAAACGAGAAGGACTAAGATATCGATTAGTGATGCTCGACGCGAATGTAAAGAAAGTGCCCTCGTAAGAGGAAAATGATTAATTAATTAAGTTGATTATGGTGGAGTTGGTCAAATTGGTCGGTCATGCAAAACGAGGCTGGTACTCAGAAGGATACGAGCTTACGTGGTCGAATGTTCAAGCACGTAGACGCCAAAAAGTAAGAACAAAGTCTAGAATGCAAAGGGAGAAGAGAAGGGCGGACACTCGCGTGAGAAATATGAGGAGCGAAGGCTCCTATTTATACTAATCACGTGAAGGAATTAGGGTTTCGGAGACTCTTTGGAAGTGAATCTCGGAAAGATATGAAAAAGATACGAGAAACATGCAGAAAAGGAAATGGGAAGAGGCGCAGTAGCCCATCGTGCGTCTCTTGGAAGAGCGCAGACCTGCTGCGTCTGTTCCCAAGTGGTTTCCTCCTGGAAGAAAGATTTCCGTGTTTGAGTTATGGTAGGACGGAAATAATTCGATTTTCCTTAATATCTTATGTGAATATTACGGGAAATTGCTTACTAAAAGATAAAATTTATGAAATATGGAATAGAAATATCCGGAACATTCCAGAACATTCTGACTCGGGATTTAACGGTTATCAGAAAATGGAGACGGTTTTAGGCCCGGACTCCGAATGAAATTAACGGTTAGCTGGAATTTGGATTATTATTGATAATGGAGATATTGTTGGATTGTCAGCTGAATTGGGTGTCCTACTTGTCTTGTGTGGTGTGGGCTAAAATATTCAAGCTGGGACTAGCTGGGACTAGGTCCTAGGTGAGTATTTCGGCCTTCATCATAGATAGGTCTTTATAGTCTTTGACGAGTATATGTTCACTGCTTAATAGCCTTTGTGTTCCTGACTTGGTGGGTTTATATCCAAGTTGGGGCATGACCTCGTTACTTATTTTGAGAGTAAGTGGTCAGCTTAAGTACTAGCCAACCCTTTGGTGGACTCCTTAGGGTACTCACTTTGGTTTTAAAAAAATTGTGGGTCTTGGGTGCGGTGGTGTGTATCCGCATGTCTAGGTCTGCGCAGATTTTAGGCTAGGGTTGTGTTGTGTCTTGGCCATGTTTTATTAATATTAACCGCTGAGCCAAGATACCGGTTCGATTACCTTCCCTACCTCGTGGTATAGACTCGAGTTACAGAGTGACTATTGACCGTACTAAGAACTTATGCCTGTCTTTGATATATTGCCCTTTCTTGTATGGTGATTCTATGAATCATAGAAGGTGAGATGCAAGCCGGCTATGGTTGATAGAGTTTGGATTCCTGGATGTTATGTGATTCACATGATAGTGTAGTATGAGTCGGTCTAGTATTCACATGCTAGGACTATGTGGCGTTATATTGTTGTTCACATGATAAGCACGATTGTCTAGCATCTATATGCTAAGGCAGTGTGTGATTCGTATTCATATTCTTATGTTTACATGTTATATTAATTATGACATTTCGTGGCTGGGAGAACTCGGAGTTACTCCCCACTGACTGTGGCTTTCGTATTTGTATAAAATGCGAATGACAGGTAGGTGATGCATATATGGGGTACATGGACGAGCTAGCGAGCAAAGTAACCTTGGGACCTAGACTGGTTTTATTTTATTGTGACCCTTAAACCCATTTTATGTCACATACATTTTAGGGACATATGTCTCCCTCTTTACATTTGGTTGTATAATTTGCTATTCGCGACTTTAGCGATGGTTATATTATGACACTTCTAGTTAGACCTTGTATGTTTGACACCTTCCAATTTGGATATCTTTATAACAGGTTCAGGTTTTAAAATTACAGGTTTTTACCCAGTTGAACCTATTACAAACATATCCATGCAGTTTTATTCTAGAATTACGTGTTTACTTTTCCTCGATAAGTGAGGGTGTCACAGTTGGTATCAGAGCATATTTGCTCCCGACGCACGTTTGTGCACCCCAATATAAATAACTTGACCTTAAAATAATAAACTTGAGAGATGGGTAAGATGGGTAGACTTAGGACCTTATGTTGTAGTCTCTTTGTGTTTGCTCTTTGTTAGGTACTAACCTGTTTGTTGATTGTCATTCTATAGCTAGTGGAGTTATTACCCTTATAAAAAAAATTTGAACTAAAGGTTTTGAAAATATTTTAATGTTTTTCACTGGTTTTAACGTCAATTAGTGTTAAAGCTTGTTATTGGAGACGTCTGATAATTAGTTTTATCATTTGTTGGTGTAAAAATGTATTTTTATGTCTTTGAATTGGAATATTGATGTTCTTGAGTGATCGCCAAGAGTATCTCCGTTCCATTGAAAGGACACATTTATTTTAAGAAGATCAAGATTTAGTGCCTTTTGCCAGAAATTGAAGATTTGTTCAACTTTGAAGAATGCTTCTACTTCCTTGAAGATGTTTCTCGTTCTTTTTGTATCTCGCCTTATTCTTAATCTCTTGGTGCTTATCCTCCTTCTAAACTTCCTTCTGTTTTACTTTAAAAGCTACGCTTGTACTCCTAACTTGTCCTTTGTTCTTTGCTTATCCTCCCTTAACACCATTAGATAGTACCCTTTCTTGTGAGCAATGTTGACCTGGGTTGGAAAACTTGACTCTTAAGGAGATTGTTTGTGTTTGACCCTTAACCCTGGCTTTGAGATGTCGTGATGTCAGAAAGACTTAGGTAAGGTGATGAGACATACTTAGTGATTCTTATACCTAGTTCCTTGACAAAGTGAGTATAATTGATCGGTGTAATTTTGTGTGTTAAGTGTGAGTTGCCTATGATATTAAGATTATGGAACTTAGCCTTGCTGTTTATACTTGGAATTTGAGGATTTGATAACTTGAGTATTGTTGCTTGGGGATTTGACATGGCGTAGAGTTTATGATGAGAGCTTGGAAAGAAACACCTATAGGACGTGTTGGCCATTGGTGATAAAAGTGTTACTTGGAAGTTTGAGTTGAACTCGAGATTAGCGTAGTCGGTATACTTTTGTGAGTGTTGTGCTGATTACGTAGGAACCATGTTAGGTGAGAATTGTTGTTAGCTTTAGAATCTCGTTCGGGTATCCACTTTGCGGTAATGAGGAATTAGTAGCCAGAGTTCTTGAGATGTAATTATAAGTTGGGATCGATGGATGTTGAGCTGAGATGAGTTAGAGGTTTTGGGTGGTTGCCTTGTGATTTGGAGAATGTCACCGTCTATGCTTTAGGTTTCGAGAGTATAACAAGACCTCTTTGGGGTGATAGATTATGGAAAAGGATTTTTGAATTGGGATTTTGATTAAGGGTTGTACCATTTTGAGAAACTCATAGTTGACACTAGATGGATATGAGCATAGCTTTGTTAGAAGCTTTGACCTTGATCTCGTGGAGGTTGTTTGTAGATATCTCAGGATTTAGAGTGGTGAAATCACACTTATAGTGAAGTACCTTGTTCCTTGGAATAGCTTAGGATGAAGTAACATAGGTGTTTTGAGGAAATCCTTGGAAGTAATGTGGTTCTGAGACTTATTTTATTAGGAAGTTTTCGGAACCGTTTAGGATGATGTTATGTTTGGGATATGAGTATCTGGCGTTTCCTTGTTGTCTCATTTCCCTTCTTCTTTCACCATAAGCGTGATCGTTCATATCTCTCTTCCTCAATTCATCATGCTCCTCCTTTAAATTCGATGCTGATAACCTATATAATTCTACCTTTGACATCCTTGTTGACCTAACTTCGACTCTTACCCTTAGGAAAGTTCACCATAGCTCTTTTGGTTGGTTAAGTTTGGACTCTCTTAGCGTACCTTGTATTTTGATGTCTAAGTTACTTTTCTTTTCGTACAACTTCTAAACTTTCAAGCTACCAGTTTCGATTCATTCTCAAAAGGTTATGTCACTTCTGCAAACCTAACCTATTTTTAAAGATATGAAAATGAAAATTTGATTTAGTTCCCTATTCCTTCTGATACGTGCCTAATGTACGGTCTTTTTAGCCTATTTCAGCACGTATTTCCATGCATTTATGTACTGTTTTTATAGTATTTTGCCCCGAATTGGCTACTTTGGTGTATTCTGTCCTTTTTGTAGGGATAATCGCGAAAGAAGCGAAACCATGCTCCATTTCGTCCTTTTTGCATGCATTTAGAGGAGACGGGATTGTCCCAGAGTGAGATGCTGCACTTGGTGTGTCGTTGCACGCATTACGAAGCATTTGGGTGAAGACGTGAGCTGAATTGAAGACCCAAGTGGTCTATCGAGTTAACAGGTGGTCTATCGAGCAGTTATAGGACGATCGAGTGGTCCCTATGCTGCCCAAGTCCTCGATCGAGTTACTCCTTACTCGATCGAGTAAGCTGCCTTTGATCAAATCCTCGATCGAGAACCCTGCTGGTCGATCGAGGGACTTCTGCTGAAGAACGTGGTCGATCGAGTGGGTTTGCCTACTCGATCGAGAAGATTTCGTCTGTGGGCTTTAATTAGTCCGTGTTTTAGTATTTTCCGCATAAACACTTAGGCTTTTCGGCTATATAACCTATGTTTAACTAGGTTATTAGTCATCCTTTTTACTATCTTTTAGACTCTTATCATCTGTTTTACTCTCTTTTTATCTTTATTCCTTCACGTTAGCCTACTGTTACCTTTCAACGTTGGATTGCTTTTTCGGATTTTGTTCTTTACGCCGGAATTTCTCGGATTGTAATTCTCTTTCCCTTTTTAATAATAATTAACCTTCCTTTGTTGTTTTAATTCCTGTTTTATGTTATTGTTTTTATTCCTTCTTGCCCTAATTATTATCATTGCTTTTTATTATTATTTCGCTATGTTTTTCATTGAAATCTACATCTTTGTTAGTTTATCAATAGATATGAGTAGCTAATCCCCCTTCATGTTGGGATTAGGGGATCTGCGGTAGAATAATGACGACGTAGTAAATGAATTAGACGAACCGATTTAAGAGATTCTGTCACTATAGCAATATAACTGTAATTATCGACCTAGTTGAGTGCACGCTTCTATGTCACCCATTAATCTGGCTACAATTAGTCCTGGATCGAAAGATTGGATTAAATAGGCCTGCTATAAACAGTAGACTGCCCTAATGAGGACGAAAGTTAAGTTAGTGGTATTTTAGGGTGGGAAGTGGACCGAAAGGACCTTCTAATATCCGTCTCGCATTAGTTCGTATGGATCATTTACTGCTAAATTGTTGATCTACCGTAGTGAACCGAGTTCCCGACATGTCTCCCCCTTATTGATAGTTAATTCGTCTTCTTGCTTTACTGCTCTCGTCTTATTTCTCTTTCTTTCAACTCCGTAGTTTAGAACCAAAAATTAATCAACCCCAATTGTTACCATCGAATTAAAAATAGATAGCTGTAGTTACATTCCTCCCTGTGGATTCGATACTCGACTGCCTCTACTACATATTTAGTTGAGACCGTTAGGTTTTATTTTTGACAGGTACGCGACGGACGTGTCAAATTTTGGCGCCGTTCGGGGGAGGCAATTGTTCCAATTACTAGTTGTTTTATTTTTAATTCTCCTTTTTAGTTTAAGGAACATCGTTCCTTAGACTATTCTCACATCTTGTCTGTAGTTTCGTCTTATGCGCAGGTCGCAAGGTGGTCCACTGCTACCTTTTGATCCCGAGATTGAGAGATCCTGTCGCGCAAAGAGGAGACTATTTCGAGAGCAACAGGAAGAGGAAGAGCCCAGTTCTCGCGGCAATTTTTACGAGAACGAGCTTTTCGAAGACAACCCGCCGTCTTCTCCAGTTTCCGACTATTCACTTGAGTCTATCACTTTCCCAGAATTTCCCGAAATGGCTGAGGAAGCAACCATCGCTAGTCACTCCGAGCCCACAGCTGACAATCTTTATAAGGGGTTCGAACTGCCGGGAGATGCCAGAAAGTTCGAACCGAAGCCTTCTTACATCAGCATGGTAGAGAAAAATCAGTTGGGGAGCTGCTAAGGAAGATGCGGCTCAAAGATATGGAGACTTTCATTGATTACTGCTGCTCCATACCACCTCCCACTGGCGTGACAGCTGACCAAATCAAAGAAACCATGTTCATCTTTTCACTCCGCGATGCTGCGAGGGAGTGGTACAGGGATTTGGACAAAGCTGCTCACGGCATAACGGATTGGAATTCGCTAGCATTGGCATTTTATAAGAAGTATTTTTCTGCTTCGAGAACCATAGCCATCAGAGCTCAGATAACCAGTTTCAAACAAGGGCCCGACGAAAATTTCCATGAGGCATGGCTTCGATTTAAGAAGCTGGTGCGGACCATACCGCATCACGGTTTCGAAAAGTGGAGCCTTTGTAACCATTTTTACAATGGTTTATATGATGATCAGAGAGCAATACTAGATGCGGCAGCCAATGGTCGGTTTTCTGACAACTTGGGGCCGACGAAAGGTTGGAAAATCATAGATGATTTAGCCACTCACAGGGCTGAATACGGGAATTCAAGGGGAAACCAAAGGAGGGCCGCTGAATCCTCTTCAGTGGCTGCACTAGAAGCCCTTACTGCTAGGTTCGACAAGTATGAACTAGGGGGAGCTTTCAAGCCAGGGATGTACCAGGTTAATGCTATGACAGACGGTCCTTTCGTCTGTACGAGGTGCGGGGTAGACGGACATGTCTCTGATTTCTGTCCTAGTCCTTATGAGCAATGCGCTGCCTTTCAACACTATAGGCAAAACAACAACCAGTACGAGCCAAATATCCACCCCAATTTGAGGTGGAGTAACCAGAGCAACATACTCAATCCCACCGCCCCTCCAAATCAGCAGCAGCCCTATATTCCTCCACATCAGAAGCAACAAGGCTATCAAAAGCCTCCGTCTTTCAACCCTCCTAACCAAGGTGCTTCGTCATCTAGTGGGGTGAGTGAGATAAGTGAGCTAAAGACCATGATGCAGTCCATTGCAAAGCAATTACAACAAAAGGACACGGCATTCAAGGCCCTTGAGACTCAAGTTGCGCAATTAGCTGAGAATCAATCCTCCAGGAAGCCCGGTCATTTACCGACTCAAAATGATAAGAACCCAAATGAGACGGTACATTTGATAGAGTTGAGAAGCGGTCTCTCTTATGAGGGACCAGAAATGAAGAAATCAGACCTGGGAATAGCTGAAACTGACGATGAACAGTGTTCTGGTAAGAGGAAAGGACTCACGACACAAGAGTTACTCGATCGACTGAAGTCTGGTGCTGAAACAGTTCGATCGAGTGGAATTGGTGAGGAAAGCACTCGATCGAGTAGTCACTCTACTCGATCGAGTGACCTGGAAGCTGAAGAAGGTCGATCGAGGGGGACTGTTGCTCGATCGACTGAAGTTGCTGAAGAAACAGCTCGATCGAGTGGACACATTGCTCGATCGAGTGATATTACTGACGGGAAGCTTATTCGAGAGCCTGCTAGTGCTCGTTTAAGCGATGAATTACCAGAAAGGCCTCGTTCGAGAGGTAAGAAGCGCCCAAAGGACACCGAACTTGCGCCGGAAGACACTTTGGAGGCGAGAAACAAGGGACTTGAGATTCCAATTACGGTTCCCTTTCCGAGGCGGCTGCAGAATACCAAGATTAATCAACAGTTTAGCAAATTTGTTGAGCTTTTGAAGAGTTTGGAAGTTTCCGTGCCGTTCACTGAATTGCTTATGAAGGTACCCTCTTATTTACGATTTATGAAAGATATTTTAGCACGTAAGAGGACCATTAATGATAATGAGACTGTCGCTTTGACTGAGATGGGGTCAGCCCTGTCTCAAAATAAGCTACCTCTTAAGCAATCAGACCCGGGTAGCTTTTCGATCCCTTGTCACATAGGAATGCAGTTGATTGATAATGCGCTATGCGATTTAGGCGCTAGCGTAAGTGTTCTACCCTTGTCTCTAGCTAAGAGACTTGGTGTGACCAAGCTGAGTTGCACCAATATGACTGTCCAGATGGCCGACCGTAGTCTATCACGGCCACTAGGTGTAGCGGAAGACGTACCTGTTAGGATCGGGAAGTTCTTTATTCCCGTTGACTTTGTCGTCCTAGATATCCCCGAAGATGTGCATACCCCTATCATTTTAGGGAGACCATTTTTTGTCACCGCCCGTGCGGTGATAGATGTCGGGGGGAAGACTTTGACCTTCCAGGTAGGGGATGAGGAGCTGACTTTTCATCAGTCCAAGTTCCGGAGGGCTCCCATGCAAGCTCAGCCTTGCAATGCCCTCTCTTCTGTTGACCCTGTTATTGACACTCCAATTTTGGAGAATATTGCTATTATTGCTGACCCTCCGCCTCACACTGAGAGCAAAAAGGAGGAAGATTCGTCTGTTTTCCTTACTGCAGGTACAGATGAAGGCAAGAAAGGAGCTGTCAAGGGACGTGGTAAGACCATTATCAATCAACCTGGAGCAAAGGATACCAAAGAAGATGACAGAGGGGCGACGACGAAGACAGTTCGAACCTACGTATATTGGAATTATGTTCCTCCTCCTCTCAGAAATTCAAGTTCATGGAAGTCAAAGAGGACGGTCAGTATTGCTGAAGTGACGTCCTCCAGTCAGAAGCCCACGAAGGGGCTACTGACAGCTGATGGGAATTAAACGGGGAAATGCCCCGTGTAACAAAGTGTAATAGATTTTTGGTTTGAATTTCTTTTGAATTTAATTATTTATTACGTTTTTATTAGGACAATTAGTTTAGACAATTTTTAGCGTAGACTGAGATTATAGACTGTTTTGCTGCGTATTTGGTATTTGGGATATGTTTGGAATTGTTTTACGCAGGTTTGGGGAAATGCACCCATTTCGAGGAAGAAAAGGTAGAAATTCAAGGAAATATACACGAGGAAGTCCTCGATCGAGTACTTTTGTACTCGATCGAGTGAAAGATGGTTCGATCGAGTCTGCTGGCTACTCGATCGAGGAAGGCCGCAGAGGAACAGGTCGATCGAAAGGTTTCTTATTCGATCGAGCAAAGGGGATATCAAGAGTCCTCGATCGAGTGATTAAAACCACTCGATCGAGTGGAATGAACAGTGAACGACGGGAGTTTTTCTTCTTAAAACTCTTACTTTTCTAATTCATTTCATTTAACCCCTAATTTGTCTAACTCCCTCCTTAAGTTGCGATTGATTTTCCCCCAAATCCCCATTTTTCTGCCCAAATTTATCAAATCCGCAACCTACATTCTATTTCTAGCTAATTATTCTTCAATAGCCCCTTGTTTTCCCCTTACTTGGTGTTCATTTTCACGGTTTTTGAGGGAGGTTAGGGTTTGCGGTTTTTCAATCGAAAAATCCGTCTTGTTGCTTGTTTTTGAAGATTAATTGCTTGTTGTAGGATATTCATCATCAAGTAAGTGTTCCTATCACACTCCTTGCATTTTATCTCTAATTAATTCGAAATTCTTGAGGTGATTGAATTAGGGCTCGAAAATTCCTTGCTTAGTCGAATTTATTCGATTTTATTGTGTTTATATGCCCTTGATTAACTTGATTGATGATGTTTTAGCAACTCCTCGCTGTTTTTACATATTAAATTCGAATCTTGCGCGATTTTTGCGATTAGGGTTCCTGTGAGTCGGAAATTTCGACTGTCAGACGGTTGCTTTGCTTTGTAATTGCGGTTATCGCCTTCTTGTTACTGTTATTAACCGCGTTAATCGCTTTCCCGTCCCCTATCGCCTCTATATGTTGTGAATTCTTTGGGAATCTTGCATTGTGAGTGATTATTTTTTTCGCTGCAAGGAGTGATACATGCCCCCATTTTCGGTTTTCATCTTTGTTTCACCCTTTTGCGATCCTTTGTTTTATCATATTATCACCACTCACATTCTGTTTTTCGAAAATTTTGAGGAATTGCTTGGTTTTGTATGCTGTACGTCGATTGTTTCGACTGATAGGGCCTCATATTTGTTGTCACATGTTGGTTAGCGGGTTGTTTTAACCACGGTTAGCAGCATCGTTTTTTATTCGTGCCCTTTGATACTTTGCAGGATGGACGCGAGTTCCTTGCCCTCCACCAGTACGTCCTCCAGCTCGTCCAGCTCGTCCGGGAACGAGTTAGTGGTCCCTGCTGTCACCACTACGGCCCTGGTAACCACTACAGTCCCTGCTTCTAGCACTACTTCCACCAGGCCCTTCTCTTTGCTGGACTGTGGACGCACTCCTCGCTTCCAGCAGCCGGGTATGCTGCCGCCGAGGACATTCCCGCAGGCTAGTCAGTTAGCCGTCACTTCCAGCCCTTCTGAGGCTGTTGCTACAGGGGAGAGCGCTCTCACACCTCTACCAAAGATGCCCTCGGTACGTTTCACTTCAGAGGCTCACCGGACACGGTTAGCCGCCTTACTTCGCTGCCCCCTCTCCTCCACCCGTTTCCTTGCACGAGCTGACCTAGAGACCTTAGGCATCTACGAGGAGGTCTGTAGTTTATTAAACGGGACGGGTATGTCGGGTCTGATTACCATGCAGGAGGCTACCATTCGTACCCTTACGTACGAGTTCTTTAGCTCCTATTCCTTTGACACCGACTTTTACACTGCTGACAACTCCAGTTCCTGCATTCACTTTCGACTCCGCAACGAGTCACATCACTGGACCTTGGCCGAGTTTGGGCTGGTTTTGGGACTAGTTAGTGACGGTCCCACCGCCCCACCTCGAGACCTCTTTCAGCCACTCTGGGCTGCTCTTTCTCACACTCCCTTCCCTTCACGGAAGGGAGCTCACGTTCACTTACCTGCGCCCCGTTATTACTTGCGTCTGTTAGGAGAGACCATTTTTGGGCGCCCTGAGCCCAATAACTTGACCAACACTGAGCTAGCGATTCTCGCGGGGTACCTCAACATTGACTCCGGTTCCCCGTTTGTTCTAAACATTGCTTATCTGGTAGCTCAGCATTGGAACGGTATTGGGACTCGGGTCAAGACTGCTGTTGTCTGCGGCGGGCTAGTTACTAGGATTGCCCGCCACCTTTACCCTACTGACCCTTCACTCACTGTACCCGATGAGGTGGCTTACCTTGACCTGGATGCCATGGCAACATTGACCTGGTTCCCAAAGGCGAAGGGGAGTGCGAGGACGTGGAAGATTGGTAGTTCCACGTCTGTTACCTTGCCGTGCTCTACCCTTCCGCCACTTTCACCGCTCCCTACTGCTGCTGAGGGAGCGAGGCCACCTCCACCTACCTACCACCTTACCTTCACCCCTCCCTCTTCTTCTACGAAGAAGAGGAAGCGGGAGGCCGGAGCTTCTTCTAGCTCCCAGGCTCAGCCTACACCCACGCCTCAGCCTACACCCACACCCACTCATACTCCACCTCCACTTGACCCCCCTTCTGGTTCGGCTTTTCCGGCCAACTTTGTCTGCCCTCCTGCTTTAGAGGCGCCCGCGGTCACAGACCAAGGGCGTCGTGATGCCTTGCCTCCGGATTTGTGCAGGTACCTTACTGAGATGAGACGGGATATGGCCTTGGCTGTATTCCCGCTCTACGAGTTCCACATCCGAGCCCGGCGACCGATTCCAGAGGGGTGGCCGCATCCTTCCTTCTACCGATACCCAGCGGACGGGTACCCTTCACTTTCTTCTGACTCAGAGGAGGAGCCGGAGGAGACAGCGGTAGCACGAGAGGTGCGGTTACGGGCAGAGCAGTCAGCAGCGAGAGCTGCCAGAGAGGAGCCGGAGGAGACAGCGGTAGCACGAGAGGTGCGATTCTGGCAGAGAAAGCGATCGCCAGCGAGAGTCGCAGAGAGGAGGCGAGTGACCCTCCGTTCGCACCCGGTCCGGATGATCACTGGAGATGACGACCGAGTCTCCCCTTGTTTGTTTATTCTTTGGTTTGGGGAGACGGTTTTGTTGAGTCGGAGTTCCTGAGAGACAGCGGTGCCGACGACGAGTAGCTACTGGTCTACTCACTTCCCCAGTTTTCCGGCTGGTTTGGGGAAGTTCGTGTTTTGTATGTCCTTTCACTCTTTTTATTTTTCGTTACCTCTATTTTTCTTTTTATTGGTTGTATACCCCCATCCCCCATTTTTTCTGCTGGTGTATGCTGGAGGACAACGAGGGCGTTGTCCGTTTTGGTTTGGGGAGGGTATTGCATCCTTTTGAGTCTGCATCTGCATTTGTTTTGCATTCACGTTTAATTTTTCAGTTTGCATTTGTTGTTTATTTTCATTAAAATCAAAAATCCAAAAAGATTAGAAAATGTTAAAAATCCAAAAAAAAATTTCACGTTTATTTCTGCATTTAGGTTGAGTCGGAACGGTAGATTCCCGTGATGAAATTGCACTTAACTTGTCAATTCACTTGAGCCTTGCACTTTATTGATAGTTTTGAGCTTTGTCATACGCATAGTCTACGAATTTCTGTTCAAATAATAGCTGACTGTTTAGACTTGACACGATAAAGCGGCAAACTACTTAAAAATTCTGAGTTTTAGAGCCATAACTGGTGACATTCATGACCAGTTCATTAGGAATTTTGAGAGTAGTACTCCTTGCATAGCATGTTTGTCTCATTTGCACATTTATGACATTCAATTTCTTGTCAAATGCACATATTCGGGTCTGCGGTTGGTGTCACAAGCAGGGAGGGTCTTGCAAATTCGCCCTTTCTTTATATCTTTCACCCATTTAGCTCCACATTGACCAAAACTTGCCTTTTTGACCCATTAGCCACATTCCAAACTTAGCCTGCCTAGTCAAGCTAGTTAGTCTGTCCTTTTGTGGTATGTTTTCCGTTGCAGTTTGGTCCGTAATTCCCGTTTGGAGTTGGTGTTTGAATTAAGGAGGGAGGAAGAAAAAAAAAGTATTGAAAAAAAAGAGAAAAAAAGAAACGTGAAAGAAAGAAAAAAAGGAAGAAAAAAAAAAAGAAAAAAAATGAGATTCACGAAAAAACAAAAGAAAAAGAGATAGATTCCAAAAAAAAAAAAAAAAAAAAGTTGGACCCTCTTGTCAGAGTTGAGAAGATGTTTGAAGACGTACAATCGACAAGAGGGTTGGTTGTTTCAGTTATTGTCTCAGACGGTGTTAAAAAAGGGAACTTTGTGACCGTCTAGCTCCTCCACTCTTATTCCATATTTTTTGAGGAGATTGTGCTTCCAGTCTAGTGAGTTTTGTGCCAAGTGAAGGGCATTTGTGTTAGTCTTTCGGTCGGTTTGAGATCCGGATGGTTTATTATGGTCTGTTAGGAACTAGCTTGACGCTTTTACCTCCACATTTCCATAACTTGTTTTGCCTTTTCTCACCGAACCTCACTATTCCCATATCATTTGCAAACCCTATTTGTGACGGACATTATTGGTTGGAGTGTATGCATTAGTACTTGAATTGTCTTTCATTTTTGTTGCATGCATGCTATGTAGGTCGCAGTTAGGTGAGTGACTGTTTTTCTTCTCTTTTACATATAACATTTGCCCTTTGCTTCATGAGAGAAGAGTGACCACGTGAGAGTCCGGTTTTATTGGTCTTGCAAGGTCGATAGGTCGGCTTTATTTTCGAACGACTTATAATTCGTTTGCGTATTGATTTGTCTAGCTTTAATCGTTGATTTTTGTTGCATTAAAGTGGTTCAAGTAGACAAGTTAGGCTAGCTCTGAGTTATCATTTCCGTTCCATTAGTTTAGTTTTGAGTTTACTCGAGGGCGAGTAAAGGTTTGGTTTGGGGAGATTTGATACGTGCCTAATGTACGGTCTTTTTAGCCTATTTCAAAGACGTATTTCCATGCATTTATGTCTTGTTTTTATAGTATTTTGCCCCGAATTGGCTACTTTGGTGTATTCTGTCCTTTTTGTAGGGATAATCGCGAAAGAAGCGAAACCATGCTCCATTTCGTCCTTTTTGCATGCATTTAGAGGAGACGGGATTGTCCCAGAGTGAGATGCTGCACTTGGTGTGTCGTTGCACGCATTACGAAGCATTTGGGTGAAGACGTGAGCTGAATTGAAGACCCAAGTGGTCTATCGAGTTAACAGGTGGTCTATCGAGCAGTTATAGGACGATCGAGTGGTCCCTATCTTCGCCCAAGTCCTCGATCGAGTTACTCCTTACTCGATCGAGTAAGTCGCTTTGATCAAATCCTCGATCGAGAACCCTTTGGTCGATCGAGGGACTTCTCGCTGAAGAACGTGGTCGATCGAGTGGGTTTGCCTACTCGATCGAGAAGATTTCGTCTGTGGGCTTTAATTAGTCCGTGTTTTAGTATTTTCCGCATAAACACTTAGGCTTTTTGGCTATTTAACCTATGTTTAACTAGGTTATTAGTCATCCTTTTTACTATCTTTTAGACTCTTATCATCCTGTTTTACTCTTTTTATCTTTATTCCTTCACGTTAGCCTCTGTTACCTTTCAACGTTGGATTGCTTTTTTCGGATTTTGTTCTTTACGCCGGAATTTCTCGGATTGTAATTCTCTTTCCCTTTTTAATAATAATTAACCTTCCTTTGTTGTTTTAATTCCTGTTTTATGTTATTGTTTTTATTCCTTCTTGCCCTAATTATTATCATTGCTTTTTATTATTATTTCGCTATGTTTTCTGCTGGAAATCTACATGCTTTGTTAGTTTATCAATAGATATGAGTAGCTAATCCCCTTCATGTTGGGATTAGGGGATCTCATGTAGAATAATGACGACGTAGTAAATGAATTAGACGAACCGATTTAAGAGATTCTGTCACTATAGCAATATAACTGTAATTATCGACCTAGTTGAGTGCACGCTTCTATGTCACCCATTAATCTGGCTACAATTAGTCCTGGATCGAAAGATTGGATTAAATAGGCCTCGCTATAAACGATGAGACTCGCCCTAATGAGGACGAAAGTTAAGTTAGTGGTATTTTAGGGTGGGAAGTGGACCGAAAGGACCTTCTAATATCCGTCTCGCATTAGTTCGTATGGATCATTTACTGCTAAATTGTTGATCTACCGTAGTGAACCGAGTTCCCGACATGTCTCCCCCTTATTGATAGTTAATTCGTCTTCTTGCTTTACTGCTCTCGTCTTATTTCTCTTTCTTTCAACTCCGTAGTTTAGAACCAAAAATTAATCAACCCCAATTGTTACCATCGAATTAAAAATAGATAGCTGTAGTTACATTCCTCCCTGTGGATTCGATACTCGACTGCCTCTACTACATATTTAGTTGAGACCGTTAGGTTTTATTTTTGACAGGTACGCGACAGACGTGTCACCTTCCTTGAATATAAACTCATTTATCGTAATTTTAATTACTAGACCCGAGATTTCGTTAAGTTTTGTCCAATTTGACTTCTTTGTCAAAGTTTAATGTTACACTTTCAGGGATTTGACCCCCAATTGGGTTTAAAAGTGAAACCTTTATTTCTATTTTGATCTTTGAGCATCGACTCCTTTATCCTAAATTTTGATTGTTAAACCCGAGTTGCTTTTAAATTTTGTTCAAATTTTAAGTAACTTTGATTTGTTTATGATTCTTTGTCAAAATTTAATGTTATATTTTCACGAACTTGACTCCTTTTTGAGTTTAACCATGAATCCCTTAATTTTCTATTTTGGCTTTTGCGAAAGAAAAATTTGAATGGATTGCCATTTTCATTTGGTTTTAACGTTGATGGGATGTTAGGACTCGTTATTAAAGGCGTCTAATAACTTGCCCTGCGCTTATCGGCGAATGATTTTTTATTTTAAATCTGTCTTTGACATGGAAAGTTAGCGTTCTTGTGTGCACAACAAGAGCAATTTCGTTCCATGAATGAGACTTATACTTTTGAAAACTTTTCATTAATGTTTCTGAAAGTATTTTGATTTTCGATTTATACAAATAATTTGCTTTTTGACCTTATCTTTGATTTGGAATGTGATGTTCTTGAATGCGCAACGAGAGCACTTCCGTTCCTTTGATGAGAATCTGGTTCTGTCGGAAAATTTTATTTGAAACTTTTGAAAGAATTTTGATTCTTACGATAAGTGACCTTTTAAATGTTTTGGTTACCCATTCCAATTTCAGTTTTATTTTTATAACCTTTCATTTATACTTTCAAGTTTCGAGGACGAAACTTTTTAAAAGATGGGGTGATTGTAACACCCCGTATTTTATTAAGTTGGATAAAATTCTTTTAATTGCTATTTTGAATTTAATTACATCATTTAACGATTTATATATTTATGCTTAGCTAATTAATTAATTTCATCATAATTCGATACGTTAATTTTAATAATCATTAATAAGTTTATTTAAAGTTAGTTCGAGTTTATTGAAATTAGTTCGAGTTTATTTATTTAATAATTTCCGTTTCTTTACGAGTCCTTATGAAAGTTGTTTTAAATAAACCCGAGATGGATTTTGGGAACAAAACCGTCCAATTAGCTATTTTGAGCTTATTTCACTAAATTAGCAATTTTTATTAATATCCGTTAGTTTCGTAAAAATCGCTAATAATTCCGTTTCAAGCCGATTTCTTATTATTTACGTTAACTAGCTGAGTTTATTTTATTTTCACTCATTAAATTTATTTATTATTGATTCCGTTTTATTACTGAAACTTTTACTTAAATCGGTTAAATTTAACTCGAAACGGTTTTAATAACTATCGAAGTTTCTTAACGACGAAGAAACGTACGTATAATAAATAGCAGGCTGGCAGGCTGCTGCCTCATTTTCATTTCCTACGTCTCTTTCTTCTTCTCCCTTCCTTTTTCTTCTTTTTCACGTTTCATTTTTTTTCTTTCTTTCGTAAAATCGATTTTCGGTCGTCCGTTTCTCATCCGTTTTCGACGATTTTCGTTCCATAGCGTTCCTCTCGTCGTTTCCGTCAATCCGTTGTAAGTAAAATTCGTTTTCGTCATGTATTTTTACAAACCCATTTATATTTTCAGCTTTATTTATTATAAGACGGTTGTAGATGCTGAGATAGACGGTCTTGTATAAGATTTGTTAGTCTGTTTTATAATTAAGACGGTGTATAATTATATATAGGGATCCTTATGGATGTTAATTAGTCAGTTGTATAGTTGAGACGGTGTATACTGATATGTGGAGATGATTGAGACGGTGTATACTGACCTCTAGGGATCATTTGGGATGCTAGCTAGTAAGTGGTATATTTAAGACGGTGTATGCTGACATGTATGGATTGTTTTGGGTGATAATTGGTGTGTTTTATAGTTAAGACGGTGTATACTGACATGTAGGGATTGTTTTGGACTGATTTTGACTCTGTGTTGGGGCGATTTTTGTAGTCTTTAGGGACTGTTTTTGAGTTGCTTTATACTTGTGGATTCCCGCTCTAAAACCGTTTTAAATGCTGACTTAGTTGGCTCAGCTAGGACTGTTTTTAGGCGCGAGAATGGAGTCTTAAGGGGACGATTGGTACTCTGTTTTGGGCAGGGACGAGAGCTGTCATCGTGGGTTTTCACTTTGCATTTGAGGACTGGAGTTGAGGTCGAACTTAGGCATCTTTTGGGTTCATTTTGGTGATTTTTGGGTCGGGTTATGAAGTAGGGTGAAGGGTGGCTTTGGGTAGTCGGGTGGTGGTCGTGTCGGACTCCTAGTGGCCTGGCTGTAGCTTAGCTGTGGCCTGGCCGTGGCCTAGGCAGTGGCCTAGCTAAGTCACGAGTTTGAGTCCATGTGTAGTTGGTGGTTAGGCCGAGTTTGAGGTTGTCATAATAACTTGTGGGCCGTGTCTATAAATTGTTTTGACGCTAGTTTGGTTTATTTAAAATATAATTAAATAACCGTCTCTTATTTTATATAAAGATAATTCGTTAATATCGTCCTTTCACATAATTATTTTAGGTGGCTCATATGTGGTTGAAGATGAAGAGTAATTTTGGGTTTTAGAAGCTTTCTCAAGTTATTGCTTGTCTCTTTGCTAGCTTAAGGTAACTATTCCGAGTTACTCGACGAATTAATGTCACATTAGTAGTAGGTGTTGTGTTTGTTGTTTGATAAGTGTTTAGGTGATTGATAATGTATTACTTTCGTTTTTCACATGATAAAAATTGGAAATAGCATGAGAATAGTGTAGCGATAAAATTTGTAATTTGGGCCAAAGTAGGCAAAGACTCTGAGCTGGGCCAGATTGACCGAACGAGTTTGGTCAAACTAGGTTTAAACCAGTCAGCCTCGATTTGACCGATGACCCGTCGCGGGACTCGGGTCGAGGGTTTGTCTTTGAGGTGAGATTGGTTGTTATTGGAAATTTTATGTTATGTCTTGATATTTGTAATTATCATTTCACATGTTGGTTGTTGGATGAATTGGCTGCCTTATACTTCAGTCTTATTGCCTCTTTGCCATTTTAGCTTGTTCTCATGAATTATGAAATTAACGGTTAGCTGGAATTTGGATTATTATTGATAATGGAGATATTGTTGGATTGTCAGCTGAATTGGGTGTCCTACTTGTCTTGTGTGGTGTGGGCTAAAATATTCAAGCTGGGACTAGCTGGGACTAGGTCCTAGGTGAGTATTTCGGCCTTCATCATAGATAGGTCTTTATAGTCTTTGACGAGTATATGTTCACTGCTTAATAGCCTTTGTGTTCCTGACTTGGTGGGTTTATATCCAAGTTGGGGCATGACCTCGTTACTTATTTTGAGAGTAAGTGGTCAGCTTAAGTACTAGCCAACCCTTTGGTGGACTCCTTAGGGTACTCACTTTGGTTTTAAAAAAAATTGTGGGTCTTGGGTGCGGTGGTGTGTATCCGCATGTCTAGGTCTGCGCAGATTTTAGGCTAGGGTTGTGTTGTGTCTTGGCCATGTTTTATTAATATTAACCGCTGAGCCAAGATACCGGTTCGATTACCTTCCCTACCTCGTGGTATAGACTCGATTCTGAGTGACTATTGACCGTACTAAGAACTTATGCCCTGTCTTTGATATATTGCCCTTTCTTGTATGGTGATTCTATGAATCATAGAAGGTGAGATGCAAGCCGGCTATGGTTGATAGAGTTTGGATTCCTGGATGTTATGTGATTCACATGATAGTGTAGTATGAGTCGGTCTAGTATTCACATGCTAGGACTATGTGGCGTTATATTGTTGTTCACATGATAAGCACGATTGTCTAGCATCTATATGCTAAGGCAGTGTGTGATTCGTATTCATATTCTTATGTTTACATGTTATATTAATTATGACATTTCGTGGTGGGAGAACTCGAGTTACTCCCCACCGATCGTGGCTTTCGTATTTGTATAAAATGCGAATGATAGGTAGGTGATGCATATATGGGGTACATGGACGAGCTAGCGAGCAAAGTAACCTTGGGACCTAGACTGGTTTTATTTTATTGTGACCCTTAAACCCATTTTATGTCACATACATTTTAGGGACAAATGTCTCCCTCTTTACATTTGGTTGTATAATTTGCTATTCGCGACTTTAGCGATGGTTATATTATGACACTTCTAGTTAGACCTTGTATGTTTGACATCTTCCAATTTGGATATCTTTATAACAGGTTCAGGTTTTAAAATTACAGGTTTTTACCCAGTTGAACCTATTACAAACATATCCATGCAGTTTTATTCTAGAATTACGTGTTTACTTTTCCTCGATAAGTGAGGGTGTCACAACTATGGCGACGCGAGGCGGCTCAAGGGGTCTGAACCAAGGACCTGTCGTCGGGAACATTTTAGAGTCTGTCGACTATCGGGGAGGGTCGTTTAAAGTCCATTAGACTACGTAAGGAGGCTCGCCAGCCATAAGAAGAAACCATACCTGAGATACCCCTGGGTGAAACGGGACTGAAGACGCTTCGGCAAAACTCTTTGGTCTGAAGATAACTTGGTGTCTGAAGGCATTAGGGGTCACAGCGATTCTGAAGAAACTTCTTAACACTTTCGAAGGCTAACTCTGAAGGCTACCTCTCACTAAAGGGAAGGCTGAAGGATAACTCTCTCTAAAGGACTGAAAGGAGGACTTAACTGAAAATGGGTTATCTGAAGGTTACTAAAAGGATCAACATATGAAGGATTATCTGAAGGGATAAGGCTGAAGGAAGGATTATCCTGAAAGGGTCATCTAAGGGTTATCTGAAGGGTTGTCTGAAAGATCTGAAGGGTTTATCCTAAAAAGGGTTACCTAAAAGATATGAAGGTTTATCCTGAAAAGGGTTACCTAAAAGGATGAAGGATCGCCTGGGGGTATCTGCTTGTCTCTGTCCTCAAGAAACTCTCACTGGGGAATAAAACGATGATTTTGGGGAATCCGCCTGTCTCGAGAAGAACAACGAACTCTTGTTGGGGGATTGTTGAAGTTAAGCGTAGGAGCTAAGGGTAAGCGTAGGAGTTAAGGGTAAGACCTAAAAGTTATGTAAGGATTGTACTAGGGTGTAGGGACCTAAAGGAAAGCATCGACGGGAAGGAGGCCAAATATAACCTCAACCTGAGGGGTAACCAAGGTTTGGGTGTAGGAACTCTAAGAAAAGGTGGGAACCTAAAAGAAGCTAGGTCTGTGAACCTGGGTATATGAACCTAAAAGGACGGCTGGAATGGGAACTTAAAGGCTTGTGAACCTAAGAGGATTTGGGATCCTAGGGTTAAGTTTAAGAACTACTGGGTTACTAATTCTTGTTTTAAAACGCGCGTTTAAGCTTTCTGAGGTAAAAAGGAGAACGTATGAGAACTCCAAAAGGATTTATGGGTTTATGAACCTAAAGATGTTGGTGTTGGAGCTTAAAGGTTTATGAACCTAAAAGAAGCCCTTATGGGATCTAAGAATCTAGGGGTATGAATCCTAACTTTGGGTTTAGGAACCTAAGGAAGGAGTGGTGGTTTGGGAACTTCTGGAGAACGACACCTTTGCCGAACTCTGTGAGGAAACAGAAATGTTGAGGGTAGCAGGACGTCGGTAGAAACTGCCAGGAAAAATCTGCTTAGGTCGTCTTCAAACAAACTTCGATAAGTCTTGGGGTTGATGTTGATCTCCACGTATTGAGAGGGATGATTGTTTGTCCGTGAACTCTCGCTGGGGGAACATAATCGGGAAATGATCTCCATGTCTCGAGAGGGAATGTCTATCCGTATACTCTCGCTGGGGTAACAAAATAGAGGTGTGTCGAAACACATGTCAAAGAAGAACCGCTCGTTGTGGCAAGCAAGGTCTTGATAAAGTACTGCTTCTGATACTTACCTGCATGGTTAGTAGCCACACAAGAATGCAATCTAATGTATGCACGTAAGCGATTATCACATGGACCTCGAATGAGGAAACACATAGGTTTTCAAAAGTTGTTTCTTTATAAAAGTCGTTTAAAACTTTTTCAAAGAAGTTTGTCGTTTGTAATGCGTTATGCATATTCAATGGGCTCTAGACACATGACTTGACATGACACAGATCTTCTAGGACGCGAAATGCAGACTTAGGTTTGACTGACGCGACACAGGGATAACTTTGACAGATTTTGCTTAAGTGTGCGCAACCCCTAGCCAAGTGTGGGTGACAATGCGTATCGGTTCCAAAGGTAGAAGAATTGCAAGAATGGTGAAGGCATATAAAGGCAAGGCATGAGCCATGGATCAGCTGTCTGCTTGGACTTCTTTTGCTGCCGCTTGCTGTAAAAGAGACCCCTCTTGAGGCACGATGACTTGGAGAATTGATCTAAGATCTTTGTTATTGTCCGGACCGAGTACTAGCTAGACTTAGAGGAATAAAGGAAGGGTGGCATCTTGGAAGAGAAGCCCCCAGGATGAGAAGATGACTCTGGACTTTGGTAAAAAAGAGGCTGGGCGACAATAAGGAGCCCCCAGTATAGAGGTAGAAATGGAAATTGTGGTTCGAAGGTTATGAAATGGAAAGGGATGGTATTTGAGGTTGAAAGTTGATAATTGGGATTGTTGATAATTGAGATTGAAAGTTGGGATGGTTGTGTCCTTGAGGACTGCCTACGTATTCACGTGAAGTGAAATCAAACCAGATCGTAGTTCTGAGGTTTGGTTAATTTTGTTTGGGTGTTGTGGTTGTATCCTTCTTGTGTAAGAAAGGACTGCCTACGTATCCACCTGAAAAGGTGAAATCAAACCAGATCGTAGTTCAAGTGTGTGCCTAAGCTAATGTTGTCAGGGCCTTAAAGTGCAGGGGTCACAAGGGTAATATTCCTTTGGTGACTCGAAGAATCGATTTGAGATAACTCCCTCTGATCATAGACCAAAGAGGTATAACCAATTTTGTAAAAATTTCCTTATTGTGTGAGCACATTTAGTGGACCCTAAGGATGAATATGGGTATGTCCCGTTCTGGGTAGCAAAGTATTTGAAGACTCCGTGTTTGGGTCAAGGTGAAACTGGATTGGATATTTGGAATGTGGAGCTTGGACATAAGAGGCTTTGATGAACAAATCTCTGGAGCTTGATTTTGTGGAGTTAAGGCTTGATGGGGTTATGGCTTGTAATGTGGCTTGGAAATGGAGTCTCTTGGCTTGATGTAGCCTGAGCACATAAAGATAGGTTAAAATGACGTGGGTTCAAGTTTCCATGTCTTGGCCCTAAAGGATGGGTATACTTGACGAGCTTGAGAGGATTCTCAAAATTCCTAACTATCTCCCTATAACGGTCTCGAGAAGGACTTAGGGTGTATGATGTGTTAAAGGCTAAGTGAGGGTGCTAGCCGACCATCTTCATTGATGTCCTGATTCTATATAGACTTCACCAGTATTCCGCTCAATATTGTTCTTGATTCAGACTCAGATTCTTGGTCTAGAACTTATCTTGGCTTTTGCTCAGATTCTTGATTCGGGTTTTTTTGAGGATAACATTGACTTTGGATATTGACTTTCTTGATTGAGCCTTCTTCTTATTTTGACTCTTTTGTCTTGGATTACGGGCACAACCGCGCCAATGGGTATTGATTTTGGTCATTTCTCCTGATTGAGCCTTTGTCTTTGATCAGGGCTCGTATTGTCTTGGATTTGTTTGCTACTATGTATTTGAGTCAGACTAGCACCTTTGGATGTGAAACGGGTTGGTCTTTAGTAACATGGGTTGTTTATTGTGGGGAATGGGCTTGCCTTCCGTCATGGATTGTTAATAAGGGAGACGGTCTGGATTCGTCCTAGAATCTTTTGAGATAGGCTCATCCTAAACTAGGGTTATATTGTTGTTTCTATCGCCGGACATGGAATAGGTAAAGAAAAATGAACACGGAGTTTCAGTTCCTCTACAACATAGAATGGAACATCATTTAAGTGTACTCACATCGACTTGGAACGTGTGGTTGTTGTTCGTTTTAAAAAATCTCAAATCAATTCTTGTTGTCACAGGAAATGGATAAAGGAAGAGATATGATAGAATATGTGGATGGAAAATTGTATTTTTATTGAAATGAATAATGAATGTATTTAACATAGACTCGAGAAGACATGTGACTCGTGGGACAGCCCCCAGGTTGTCACTAGAAACAGAAATGGGCATAAAGAAAGACACTAGAACAAATATGAGATAGAAAGCCTAAGACTCGGACTCGGACTTTGACGTGATCTTAGATCTAGACTCGTAATCATCGGCCCATGCTTGAACACTTTCTCTTCCAGCAACTGGCTTCGGCATCTGACTTTGAGCATTCACCCATTTGAGCACCCCATCCTCGTCATTGGGAACACTAAAAGGGTAATAGTCAAGAAAAGTTTCTTGATAAGTGGTATATCCATGAGGATTGCCTAAGCTACCTTGTGGGTTAAAGGTTGAGAGGGACAACCTCCCGCTTTCGATCATGTCCTGAATGGCGTTTTTTAATTTGTAACATTTCTCTGTATCATGCCCTTTGCCTCTATGGTATTTGCAGTAGACATTCTCATCCCAGAACTTGGATTTCCTTTCTGGTTCGCGGGTAGGTCCTACAAGTTTCAACATTCGTTGTTCCATGAGTCTCTGAAAGGCATCGGCGTATCTAATACCAATGTTGGTAAATTTCCTAGGAGGTGTGCCCTTATTTTCGGAAGCCTTTGTAAATGACCTTGGAGGGTTGTTAGGAATAGATCGTTCACTAGTTACTTTCTCCTTAAGACTGCCAAGTTGAGGGTTTGTCTGGACACTTTTCATCTTAAGAGGTTGGGCATCAAGCTTCTTACTCATTTCAGCAAATTGATTCTCCATCTTGGAAAGCCGAGAGTTTAGAGTATCAATGGCTCCCTCTATTTTGGAAAATTTATTGTCAAAGGCCCTGGAAAGCATGAGCATTCCATCTTGGATATCTTCGTCTTCGAGGACATTGATTTCTTTATCATCATGATGATTGAGGAGATGAGAACAATCCAAGAATGATTCTTCATCATGTTTAATGATATTGGACCCAAGAGGGTCGGTCTTCTTGGATTTCTTGGCGGAAGGTGGCACAGGAAGCTTGCAATCCTCGATCATATTCTGAATAATATGCTTTAGACAAAAGCATTCCTCCGTATCGTGTCCCCTACCTTGATGGTACTGACAATATGAATCGCCCTTCCATCTAGGGAATATCTTTTCAGGGTCTGGGGTTGGACCGATTGGATGAAGTTTTCCCTGGGAAACCAGTCTTCGGAGAGCTACTTCATATGTGGTTCCGAGGTCAACGAATTCCCTATGAGCTCGTCCCGGCCTTCTGGGTGGAGTTTCCAAGAGGTTAACTCCCTTGTCTTCATTGGCCTTTTTAGATGGGCGAATCGTGTTGAAGTTATGCCCTGGCCTTGGGGTATGAGAAGATGGTAAAGGTTTCATCATATCTATCTTCTTTTCCATATTGATGACACGAGCGCTCAAGTCTTCGATGGTGGCCTGAAGCTTAATGATTGCAGCACTTAGTCCCTTGACGTCGACCGATAAACGTTCTTGAACACTTTCATTGGAAATTGCGGAATTCCTACCGAGAAGAAAACGATGTGCGTTACAACTTGATTTGACATGGGATCACGCATACTAAGGCAACCAACAAAGGAAGGGAAAAGATGACAAATCTAGACTTGACTTGTGAATTCATGAAATGTCGTGAGCGACTTCTCGTGTTTGGATTCACGGTGTTTGACCTTGACCTTTAGACTCGAGTGTTGACTTTGACAGAATGATGTTTATGTGATTGACCTTATTGACGGGATTGATGACACGTGTTGATTCTGGACTCGAGGTTTGATTATAGGTGTTAAGAAGACTGTTGTAGTTTAGACTCAAATATGAGGCCCATTGAGACTCGTGTGTTAAGCCTCGGAACGTGTGACTCGAGTGTTTAGATCCTAACTGAATTGGGGTAGGGGGTCCAAAATGACGGCGTGACGCCTTAGGACTTAACTTGAATTTTGAAAAGACCCAAAATGTAAAGGAAGACGAGTTTATGACCCGACAGAGTTTCGACATAGTTGGTTTGGATTTTGACTCTAACTTAGCCCAATTGAATTTACATATTTACATGGTTTGAAAATATTTTGATTAAAACATTCTTTTTCGTTTTTTTTTTCGGACCTTTTTTTTTTGGACTTTTTTTTTTTTGCTTTTTTTTTGGACTTTTTTTTTCGTTTTTTTGTATTTAGTTTTGAAATGGGTTTTAGGCCCAAACTTTGACTCGACATTTGGACAGAGTTTCGGCTTGTTTTGCGCTAATTAACATTTTGAAAAGGATTTTATTTTACAAAATTTTGTCATGGTTTTGTTTACAAAATGGTGATCACGTAAGGTACAAACATTTATACAAGCATTATAACGGGATGCTGAGTGCATTTAAAAGGGTTTTGGTTTAAAGGGTGGGTTGCCATACCGAACCATCAAACCCGAAGTCTGTGGAGAGGCTCGTACCAAACAAGAGTAAGGCCGATTCCTAGTCCATTTCCTCAAGTAGTGAAAGCCCTTGATACAAACAAGAGTACGTACCATGGTATGGATGACGTCAATCGCTATCCATCCTTAGGCCCAAATAAGAATTAGGACCGTTTAGACTGGACGATTGGTCGAATGGGTTGGGTTGGGCCTAGGAAGGCCGAATAAAACGATCTAGGAAGACCGAGTTATGAAAACCGACAATTGTCTTGTACAAACTATTCCCTAACCTTTTTCAAGTTTCACCCTTAGCTACACGTAAGTGTATTATCCCCAGCGGAGTCGCCAAACTGTGGACAGCGGGCCGCCCACGGGGGCGCTTGGGAGGAAAGAGAAACAAGCGTTTGCATTTATGTATGGAGTCGCCACCAATTTTTATGGGAAATTGGAACCGTTCGAATACCTCATGTCATGTCAAGACATAAAGTAGTGACATGAACACTAAGCAATCGTTACCCTTAGCATTCTATGTCTAGAATGACTCTCGTGGATGCCAATGAACACGGGTGCTCACGGAGATCTGGAGTAAGGGGTGAGGGTACGTATTAGGAAGCTCTTTTGATCGAACACCTAATCCCGCCCGCCTCGATAGCGGCCTCTACTAATGATTAGGGACATCATCTATACTCGATATATCGTCGATTATATGCATGCAATGCAACATCCAAGTTTTAATCCTAACATGTGAAAATTAGGCTAAGTCGGTGAACAATTAATTAGCATACAATTAATGTCGAAGTAGGTTTTAATGTTCAATTACATGTGAAAACATACAAATGATACAAGAAATAATGACAAATACAATAAAGAAAATTGCAATAAAGAAAATTACAATAATTACAATGGAATAGGCGATTTATGTCGAAAATACCTTTAAAACGGATAATTTGGAAAAAGAATAAAAGAAATAAAAGAATAAATGACGAACAGGAATTAGGCGATAATACAATTAATAGTTAATTAATTACGTAAGCTAAATAACTAGTCAAGGCAAAGACGGAGTTCAGGGATAGAACTCAGCCAGGAACAGGCGCAGCAGAGCTGCGTCCTTTGGAAGAGGCGCAGCGGTTGCTGCGTCTGTTCCTTGGCTCAGTTCTGGCTGTGAAGCCGTAATTGCAAGCCGTTAATGCTAATTGCTGATTTTAAAGATCGATTAAATTATGTACTCGGATGAAAGTGATTAATAGGTTATTTAACATATGAATGGGTCATGAAAACAGTAAAATATGAGCGAGACGGAATTAAGATGGATTAATTACAGAAGTGAATAATATTAATGAACTTCACAAATTAATTCAATATAATGGATTAATGACGAATATGCGATAAATACGACAAAAGACAGATGAAAACTATATCAAAGACGAATTCCAGAAACTCAATATTGAACAAATCGAATCTCTACAACCCGGAATTGAATTTAATGACGAAAACCCGCAAATATTGGATTATTTGGGATTTAAGTCGGATTTAACAATGAATTATATGCTAATGAATGATGAATTATATACATGTGAATTATATGCTATTATATCAAAGAATTGACGAAATTAAATAAGAACAAATAAGAGCAACGAACTAACAGAGGACGAAGGAAGAAGAAAGGAAGCAGGAACTGCGGCAGCCTCACGAAGAGGCGCAGCAGGAACTGCGCTCCTTCGAAGAGGCGCAGCAGTTGCTGCGTCCTTTCTCGACGGTTTGTCTTCTGGAAATCAGTAAAAAGGGTTTTAAAGCACGAGTTTTAGAAATCGATTTTAAGAGATGTTTTCGACATAAACCTTACATTAATGATACAATAAAATAAAATACAATAGATAAAGAAGGATTATACACCCTCAGACTTACATGTTGACGAAACGAGAAGGACTAAGATATCGATTAGTGATGCTCGACGCGAATGTAAAGAAAGTGCCCTCGTAAGAGGAAAATGATTAATTAATTAAGTTGATTATGGTGGAGTTGGTCAAATTGGTCGGTCATGCAAAACGAGGCTGGTACTCAGAAGGATACGAGCTTACGTGGTCGAATGTTCAAGCACGTAGACGCCAAAAAGTAAGAACAAAGTCTAGAATGCAAAGGGAGAAGAGAAGGGCGGACACTCGCGTGAGAAATATGAGGAGCGAAGGCTCCTATTTATACTAATCACGTGAAGGAATTAGGGTTTCGGAGACTCTTTGGAAGTGAATCTCGGAAAGATATGAAAAAGATACGAGAAACATGTAGAAAAGGGCCTGGGAAGAGGCGCAGCGGCCACTGCGTCTCTTGGAAGAGGCGCAGCACCTGCTGCGTCTGTTCCCAAGTGGTTTCCTCCTGCAGAAGAAAGATCTCCGTGTTTGAGTTATGGTAGGACGGAAATAATTCGATTTTCCTTAATATCTTATGTGAATATTACGGGAAATTGCTTACTAAAAGATAAAATTTATGAAATATGGAATAGAAATATCCGGAACATTCCAGAACATTCTGACTCGGGATTTAACGGTTATCAGAAAATGGAGACGGTTTTAGGCCCGGACTCCGAATGTACTCTAATTACTGTCAAAACGACCGTATCGGGACGTAGATGACAACTAAGAGGTAGACATTAATAGTTGAGCAATCACTTGACGATAATCTTACGAATTGTCACAAATCGTTCCGCGTATCAAACATGCGGCCCAATCATCACCGGGTGGTTTGCGGGAGGTGCAGAAACGAGGTGTCTACAGATTCCAAAGTTATATTATGTTCAATTTTGCTAGGATAGGCCACACTAGGTCTTTTATTTACGTTTTGCATTCTTTTATTTTTTTATTGTAACGATAATTTGCATCATATTCCGCCTAAAACCAAACCACCTAATATTTGCATGAAAACTGACTCATATAGAGGTTACGCGTTAGTTTTCTTTGATATACAGATATCACATGTTTTAATTAAGCCATCACCTAAATTAATTCTTCACGCAGTTGCTAGTTTTTCGTTCACTTAAAATGAATTAAAACTAAGTTGATGGGATCTTCCTCGTATAAACAAAAATTGAGAATAGTCTTTATAGGTCAAACTCCAATGAATCCCTTCTTCGTCGGTAGGCATAATATGACCCCTTCTACGTCGGCTAAGTTGGAACTGATTGACCTATTTTATCTCAACACTATGGTCACTCGTACGATCCTGTGATTATGGTGGACTAAAGATAGGATTTACGGAAATCTATCGACCGAGAGTTCTAACGGTAGAACTAGCTAAACAGTTGGCTTATCAATTTACGGAAATTGAGTCTTGGGATCACTTGTATTATTCTTGAGGGAGATCAATTATGCAAGTGCAATGAGTCTACACGTTAAAATGTATTTTAAAATAGACTTAAATCACCTCGATGAGTTGCTTATTTCGTTTTTGGTTTTCTTTGTTTTTCAGTGTAGAACACGATCATTTAAACTGCTAATAACAAAATGGCTGGCCTTATTGACGACCCAATGCCAAGTGCCACATTGGACCGTGAGTCCTGGCTTCGGATCTTCATGAATCAGATGAATCAGTCTACTCGACTGAAGAATGATGGATCAAACTTCGCGGAATGGGAGGCGGCATTACGGAATGCTGCCATTGCTGACGGGAAGCTCAAATATCTGACTGAGCCCATCCCGCCAAGCCCAGGCCCCACGGCTAACGCTAACGAGATCGCCAAGTATAGCGATTTCGCCATGGAAGCGGGTGCGATTAAAAACGTACTCATTTTTGCAATGGAATCCAATTTGCAGAAACGCTTCATAGCCCAAGGTGCAAACAAGATTTTCACCACGCTCACTAGGGAATTCTCGAAAGCACCGAGAATCGTGACCTATGAGCATACCACTCGCTTCTTTGAGGCGAAACTCCAGAAGGGCCAACCGGTTAGCCCACACATTCTCAGCATGATTGAGAATGTCGAGAAACTGGAGGCGCTTGATTGTAAAATCAGCGAGAACATTGTGATTGACCGCATGCTTCATTCACTCCACGATGGTTTTGCGCTCTTTAGAGCCAATTACTATATGAATGATTTGAATAAAAGTCCTCACGCACTACACTCCCTTCTCGTACAGACCGAGAAGGACATGAAGTTTAGTGGGAGCCTTAAACAGGATGTTCTCGTTGTGTCAAACAAGGGCAAGGGTAAGGGCAAAGCTCAGGCAGACCTAGCAGTAAATAAACCGAAGTTTAAGAAGTCGGGATCAGGTAAGAGTGGGCCTGGTGAGTCGAGCACCTCATCAGGCACGACAAAGAGCAAGACCGATAACATGGAATGCCATCATTGCCACAAGACTGGGCATTGGAGGCGTACATGTCCTGTTTATCATGAGGACATAAAAGCAGGTCGCGTTAAACATGTTGGTATGTCTTCTTCTTCTTCTTCTACTTTTATTCATATGATTGAGATTAACCACGCAAGTTACGGAACTTGGGTACTAGATACTGGTTGTGGTTCTCATCTGTGTAATCATGTGCAGGGGCTCCGAAACATCGAACCCCTCGTAAAGGGTGAGGTGGACCTGCGTGTCGGGAATGGAGCACGAGTGGCTGCCGTCTCGAGGGGAACATACGTGATCCAGCTTCCTAGCGGATTTGAGTTATTTTTATATAACTGCTATTATGTACCCAGTCTTTCGAAAAACATTATTTCAGTTTCTGCACTTGATAAACTTGGTTTTTCATTTGTAATAGAGAATAATAGTTGCATTTTCTCATTACACGATATGATTTATGGCAAGGCAGTCTCCATGAATGGAATTTATGTTTTAGATCAGACCACCGAAATATTGCACGTAATGAATAAGAGGTTAAAGGTTGGTGACAAAGATCAAACATATCTATGGCACTGCCGTATGGGACACATTAATGAGAAACGCGTTAAACAGCTCATACAGAATGAAGCTATCTCGGCCTTTGATTTTCAATCATTTGGCACGTGTGAATCATGTCTCATTGGTAAGATGACTCGAATTTCCTTCAAAGGTGTTGGAATGCGCGCTGCTGACCTATAAGGACTCATACATACGGATGTGTGTGGACCTATGTCAATCACCGCACGAGAAGGCTATAGGTATTTTATCACTTTCACGGACGACTTAAGTAGATATGGCTATGTCTACTTGATGAAGCATAAAAGTGAGTCCTTTGAGAAATTCAAAGAATACCAGAATCGGGTACAGAACCAACTGGGTAGAAAGATTAAAACACTACGATCAGACCGTGGTGGCGAGTATCTTTCTCACGAGTTTGATCAACACCTTAAGGATTGTGGGATTGCCTTACGTTAACTCCACACGGAACACCTCGGTTGAATGGTGTGTCCGAACGGAGAAATCGAACACTACTTGATATGGTTCGATCCATGATGAGTCACACCGTGTTGCCCGACTCATTATGGGGTTATGCTCTTCTGTCACTCATTTGCTCTAATACTTAACCGAAGTCCGTCTAAAGCTGTTGACAAGACTCCATATGAACTATGGAAGGGAACGGTCCCTCACTTGTCCTTTATACGGGTTTGGGGCTGCGAGGCTTATGTCAAATGGAGACACGAGGATAAGCTCGGCCCTCGATCGGTCAAGACATACTTTATAGGTTATCCTAAAGGAACACTTGGTCATTACTTCTATTCGCCAACCGAACAACGTGTATTTGTTGCGGCTAGTGCGACATTCTTAGAGAAGGAATTTCTCGAGAATGCGAAGAGTAATAGAACCTTCGAGCTGTCGGAGATTCCAGAACCAAATGCCGAGCAACCATTGGAGGAACCAGTTCCTTCAATCCCGGCTGCGGTTAATATTCCTGAGGAACCTAGGAGGTCGGGAAGAGTCTCTATTCCTCCGGACAGATACATTGGTATGGTCGAGGAACATGACATAGATGACATTCTACTCTTAACGAGTAGTGAACCCGCAACCTATAAAGGTGCCATGACTAGTTCCGACTCAAAGCTATGGCTTGAGGCCATGCAATCTGAGATGGACTCCATGTATGAGAACAACGTATGGGATCTTGTTGACTTACCTGCTAAGGTTCGTCCCCTTCAATGCAAATGGCTTTACAAGATAAAGCATTATGTGGAAGGTCAACAAGATATCTATAAAGCACGACTAGTTGCTAAAGGTTTCACCCAAGTGCCAGGTTTGCACTACGATGAAATTTTTGCACCCGTAGTCATCTTTGCGTTCCATTCGGATTATCTTAGCGATTGCCGCTTTTCATGACTATGAAATTTGGCAGATGGATGTGAAAACCGCCTTCTTAAACGGTTTTTTGGAGGAAGAGTTGTACATGGTACAACCCGAAGGTTTCATCGATCCTGAACATCCTAAGAAAGTGTGCAAGCTTAAGCGTTCCATTTATGGACTTAAGCAAGCTTCTCGGAGTTGGAATCATCGTTTCGACCAGGTGATAAAAGAGAATGGATTTACTCGATCGGTCGAGGAACCATGTCTATATATCAAGTCGAGTGGGAGGAAGATTGTCTTCCTAATATTGTATGTCGATGACATACTCCTGATTGGGAATGACATACCTCTCTTAACTTCGGTAAAAGTATGGTTGAAGAACCATTTCCAGATGAAAGATCTGGGTGAGGCACAAAGAATTTTGGGCATCCGTATCTATCGAGATAGATCACGTCGGATGTTATCTCTCAGTCAGGAGTCTTATATAGACAAGATACTAGAGAGATTCAACATGACTAACTCCAAAAAGGGGTTTCTTCCTATGGCTCCAGGGGTGCATTTGAGCAAGTCTCAGGCACTAGAGACACCGGAAGAGAAAGAGCGCATGACTCGGATTCCTTATGCTTCGGCTATAGGATCAACCATGTATGCCATGATATGCACACGTCCGGACGTGGCATATGCATTGAGTATGACAAGTCGGTTCTAACAGCATCCAGGTGAATCACATTGGATGGCTGTCAAGAACATTCTTAAGTACCTACGGAGGACTAAAGACTGGGCATTGACTTATGGAGGCGAACAAAAGCTATGCGCAACCGGTTACGCAGATGCTAGCTTCCAAACGGATCGAGATGACTCGAAATCTCGATGCCTGGGATTCGTTTTTACTCTTAATGGCGCTGCATGATCAGTGGAAGAGTTCCAAACAAAGTGTTAAAGCAGATTCTACGACTGAGTCCGAGTACTATGCCGCGTCGAAGGCGCAAAGGAAGCGATATGGATGCGTCAATTCTTACAAGGACTATCTGTAGTGCCTAGTTCGAATGACCCGATCACCATCTATTGCGACAATAGAGGTGCCATCTTCCAAGCTAAGGAGCCTAAGTCTAGCAACAAGTCTAGACATGTACAACGGAAAGCTCATCTAATCCGAGATTACGTGGAGCAAAAGGAGGTAGTGATAGAAAAGATTGCTACAGATGATAACATAGCAGATCCTCTCACTTAACCATTACGACAAGATAAGCATGAAGGGCATGTTAATTCGATGGGAATTAAACGTGTTCCTGAGTTGTAGTACTCTTTTATGGATTAGATTCATTTTCTTGTGTACTCTATACGACATCATCGTTTTGATATTTATATATTTTGTTTTTCATGTGGATTTGTACGACAATTTTGAACACCACAAAGTGAACTGAACAAACATTATATTTTTGGTCCTTAATTGCCCACGTGAGGTGATAACTCTGGCAATTATTTTGTGACGTTGGTTGATGGTGGGTTCAACGAGCCATAAGTCAAACGGTTGACTGACCAATCACAGAGGTGAGTTATACGGATATCTCGTAGGACACAATTGTGACAACGACGTGGAGTCCTAAATGTTTTATAACATTCGATGCCAGGTCGTGGATAGGACCTCCATGGTGATCCTAAGAGTCGATTCTTTTGACTATCGACTGTCTCTTGAGATTAAGACATATTTTGGGTGACTTTGATTTCTTTCTCACGGTCATCCGTAACAGGGGGCCAAGTAGATTTTTTCTGGGTCATTTCATGCTGTGCTTATATCGGCAGGAGTCGAGTTGAAGGAAATATTCAGCCTTTATCAGGTACTCGATATTTCTCAGGGCCACTCGAGGAGTCAGAATCGAAATGCATGGCCATGCTCGAATACGGATTCGTTTTATCAGTTAAGTTAGTCTCTAGTCGGGGAAACCACTCTTGATACAGATCGATTGTAAAATACGACCTTTGCGGATCAGGATCTGCAAATTGTTTTACATTGAGTGGGAGAAATTTTAAATGGATATGAGAATCGGTTATCGCACATACACTTGTACGGACAAGTGGGAGTTTGTTGGAGCCAGTGTCCTCCAGTTAGTGCGGATAACGTTATTGCACATACACTTGTACGGACAAGTGGAAGCTTGTTGGGGCTGGTGTCCTCTACAGTTAGTGTAATGACATATAAATCTCTAAAAGGATCAAAGGGTATACTTTTGTATTATTATCAGTTGGTCCACGTTTATCAATAACAGTTGGCTTGCTAGATAAGTTTGACGTTATTGTCATACAGATGGCGGTGATCAACTGGTCCCCTAAAAGTCACACCTATAGGATACGTTTGAGAGATGTGACGGTATGAAAATACAGTCATGTTGATGCCTAATTTGACTAAACAGTTAGTCGGAGTTATTGACTAATAATTAGTCAAACGCGATGTTGAGATAATTATTTAATACGGATTAAATAATAATGGCTAAGATGAATTAAGCAGTTAATTCGTAAATTAAATATAAACGGTTATATTTAATTAATGTATATTGAATTAATTATACAATATTGTCTTTGTCGGACAAGTATTAATATGTCGACTAATCCATGTTACTAGTCGATATTTTAATAACCGATAACCGATGACGATTTATGATAAAATCCCGTCATATACATTTTAGCATTTTCGAGTCGGACCATGAGTTAAAAATAAGGAGGAAGTGAAAGCCCACTTCCCCATGAGGCTCACGGTTTTGGCCGAAACAAACAAAAGGAGAGATTTCTCTCCTTTTGACCTAATTGATATTCATTTGCACAAAAATTAGGTTTTGGAGGCATTCTCTCTGAAACCTAGATCTCACATCGAAAACCTCACAAAAACTCTCTCAATATTGCAAGGCAATTAGAGAGTACTTTCTAGCACAAGGGGCATAGTCTCAGACGGTCTTGGGTGCAACGATTAGGAGGAAATCTACATTGATTTCTGTTCTTAGGCCGTATTCACAAAGGACCCGAGGTTGATTCTTGTTCTTTATCGTTTTCTCTTGTATTTTGTTTTATGACAATAATCACATGTTAAAGATACGTTATAGTCCTAAAATTTAAGGGAATTTTACGGATATTTCCCTACAATTATAATTTAATTATGTTAATTATGTTCCCGTATAAATTATAATGCAAACCCGTTTAATAATTGAACCAAATTACCCAATTAATGCCCGTCAAAACAAACCCTTATTACCCCCCCCCCCCCCCCCGAACACGGTTTAAAACAGTGTCTAACACCCCCTTTAAACTCGCCTAAACCCGACACCACTAGCTACCACTGACACCACTCAACCCAGCCACCTCTAGCCTGCACCATGACGTACCCCGATAACCCCTAACCACCAGCCAAACCACCCCCAACAACCCATACAAACACGCCCTAAACATCTCTTTGACCCCGACACCAACAACAACAAAAACATAAAGGTATGGAGTTTAAAGACTTCCGCCATAGTATGTACAACATTTATATTTGGATTTGGAATGAACTTTGTAACTTCCGCTTTAAATTATTTTGAGTATTCATTTGTGATTGTTTTATTTGGCTTCACTGCCACGAGTTACTCCGTGATGGTAACACGCTCCATAATCCCATATTGTCGTGTTTAAGCATTAGATAATACAGGGTGTTACAGCATGACAATAGTAGAGAAAGTCAGAGGACTTTATTAAGGAGTCGTTTGGTTCGCTGCTTAGGAATGCAATGGATTAGAATGAGAAACCATAGAAGTATGGGGTTTCAACTCAATACCTTTCAAAACTTGTTTGGTTCATTGGAAAAACAAACATAAAGGTATGGAGTTTGAATCCATAAGGAGGAGATGGGTATGAGATTTCAAGGGGTTGGAATGAAGTTAGAATCTATTAGGTATTTAACTCCATTCCAAAATACTCCTACCAAACATTGAATTGGATCAAATCCATTCTAATCAATTCCAATGATGCTAACCAAACACCCCCTAAGAGGGGTGGTGGAGAACTCAATAGCGAGGGTTGGCAGGTTGTAACAGACTCACAGTGATAGGCCAGTTAATTATAAGTGTTAGAGGTTTATCACGATCAGGGTGGTGCGAATGTTGGTTGTTGGTTTTACGGCAGGTTATTATTCCTTTCTATCATACAAATCCAAACAACCTCTTTAGGGAGTGTTTGGTTCACGCGTGAGTATGAGTTTGGAATCGGGAATCATACCTGGGTGGTATCGGGTTGGAACTTGATACCTCATACTTGTGTTTGGTTCAATTTTGGGGAGTATAGGGTTAGAAATCAATCAAAGCTATAAAAATCTTCAAAATACAATATTTTTAATAATTTTTATACTATTAAATCATGTAGAGAAAATTTAATCAAATAAATATATATAAAAAAAATTTACAATTATTTTTATCACTTTTTAATATTTCTAATTTGATACCATGAGTATCAATTTCATACCCACCCCCCTCCCTGGGTATGAGAAACCCATACCTCATGGGTTTGAGCCCTTTGAGGTATGAGTATGAAACCTTCATTTTTGCCAAAAACACATGGTATGGGTTTGGTTCATTCCAACCCCATACCTCATATCTATATTGGGTGAACCAAACACCGCCTTAATTAAAGAGTATTCAACTCATTTTCCGTTGCTTCCATCTCTTATTTCCTTCCCGTTTTTTGATGTGAATCAAACATGTTCTACTTTTAATTGATAGTATATCCGCCATTAAAAATCAATAAATTAAAAATACAAATGTAGTACTTGTAAAAAAAAAAATCATCTACACCGAACAAAAACGTAAAAATTTACACCTCTTCAAAATACGCAAGACTCCTGCTGATCCATTTAACCCGACCAAGCACACCCATAACTACAAACCCGAGTTTGACCCACAAACTGACCCTACCCCATAAGACGCGTCCAAAATATCTAAAAAACCATAAATAACCCGATCCAACTCAGTCTGACCGCAATTCTTCCAAATTCGAATTGACCTGACCTAAGCCGGCCTGACTTAACCCGACCCGTTTACTATGTGAAGGGGCAAAAACGTAACTTGACAACTCTTCAAATACGCGGGACTTCCAAATCACGTTTTCTAAAATTTCATTCTACACAGCTCCGTCTCAGATATCAACTAACAGAAAATCTCACGTAAACACAACAGAAAATTTTTCTACTATTTCCTTACGACTAGGACTCTCTCTTTCTATTTATAACCCTAATTAAGAAATTAACAACTCATTTTATTTGATTAAAATAACTAAAACGCTTCAAAAAAAAAACCTTAACAAATTCTTAATTTTCTTAATTCAATCACTAATTAGTGTAATTAATTGATACGGAGTACTAAATCGTCATCATTTGATTATTAATGAGATGGCGGCATCGAACGGTAGCGAGTTTTTCGAGTTAGATGTACTCGAAGGCGGTTCATTTTCGAGACCGTCAAATGCCGAAGCGGTTGCTAAAGACGAGGATGAGTTACTTTGGGCGGCGATTGAGAGATTGCCGTCAGTTAAACGATCGAATTACGCTATTCTTCGAGGTTCGACTACGTTGGAGATGGCAGATGATGATCGTGATGGAGGTGCGGAGAGTGCGATTAGTACGGTTGATGTGAGAAAACTTGATCGGAATTATCGCGAGATTATTGTTCGTAAAGCGTTGGATACTACTGAACAAGATAATTATAAGCTTGTTTCTGGTGTTAAAGAGCGTATCAAAAAGTATGTGATAGTGTATATGATTTCGATTTTGTTATGATTGATTGATTTGATACTGTTCGTTTCGGTTTCAGTTTCGGTTTCGGAAATGATTTTGCGAAATGCATGAGCAAGTTTTGCGTAATTTGTTTATTCTGTTCGTTTTAACTTACTTGATCGATGTTACGTTTGATTTCACTGTTATGATTTTGATTTCGCTGTTCGATAGACGTTTCGGAACTTTTGATTATAGTGATGATGCGAAGTTGTTAAAATTCTGAATTATTTTAGTTTGTTTGATTTGATTTCACTGTCCGATACATGTTTATAAACTTTTTGATTATAATGATGCGAAGTTGTTAAAATTCTGAATTATTTAACGTGTTCATGTTACGATTCAATTTCACTGTTCGATACATGCTGAGTTAATTAGCTTGTTCGTGTTACGATTCAATTTCACTGTTCATACATGCATTTTTCTGAACTTCTGATTATATAATGATGCGAAGTTGTTAAAAATTCTGAATTACGGAGTATTCAATTTGTTCACTATTAAATAAATTATTGGACGATTTTACACGAATTAGGTATTGTTTCGTCTTCCTTCAATCAATGAATTATGTTCCTAATCAAGAAACTAATTCCTTAATTACGTGAAAAATACCTAATTTGATTGTATATTTCATGAATACATGTACATTGAAGAGTTGGATTGGAGTTGCCAAAGGTGGAAGTAAGATTTGAGGATTTAAGCGTTACGGCCGAAGTTCAAACTGGGAATAGAGCATTGCCAACCCTAATTAATTACGCTCGTGATACAATTGAGGTTAATTAATTCATAATCCTGTCATAATCAAATGTTTAAGTTTTCACACGACGTTTAATTAGCTTAATTAATTCACAAACTGGAGTATTGTTGTTTGTGAACGCAGGTTCTGCTAACGTCGTTGAGAATATTTCGACCTCAAAGACATGCGTTAAAGATCTTGGATAATGTCAGTGGAGTTCTTAGGCCTGGGAGGTAATGTATTTAATTTGCATGGGTTTAAAGACTCGTTATTCTTAAATAACTCCCTCCGTCTCATTCAATTGTTATCTATTGCTTTTGGCACAATGATTAAGAAAAGAAGTATGAATGAATTTTGACCACACAAATTACATAGCCCCACATGCAATGAAATGTGATCCACAAAAGGTTGCCAAAAATATAAATAGATAACAATTCAATGATACCCAAAAATGGAAATAGTCTTTTTTTGTCGTTAATATGGGGAAATGATTGCATATATCTGATCCCTTATTCCGATATTATTCGAGGGAGTTATGGAACCAATGAAGTAGTAAGTGTGGTTGTATTCCAAATTTGTCAAGTTCAATTTATTAAAATAAAACGATTTTCATATATCAATGAAGCTACAAGCTAAGGTTGTATTCGGAGAAGATAGTTCCAGTTTGTAGTTTGCATTTACTTTATTTCTTTTATATATTATATATAAATAAACGTAAATTATTCACTAAAACGGAGAGAGTATATAAAGACCATCTGCGGATCCTGGGGGGATTATACCGACAAAAGGCCGGGAAGTTGGAGATGTGAACTTTTGGTTTTGGCAACGAAACTCACGAGCTCTAAAAAGTACTCCATATAGGAAGGTTGAAGGTTGACAATTATTAATTAGTTTTACACTTTAGCGCATGATATGTAACCCTTGTTCATGAACATTCCCACAAGTGTTGCATGATTCTAATCAACTGTTTTGGAGACGTACACTATTCAATTACTTCCTCAGACGTACGTATGTCTGTTGCATATCTCATTACTAATGACTTGCGACATGATTCACATGATACAGTTTTCACCTTTACATTTGGTATTCTACACTGTTGTAGGGAGTATTTCTAAAGTTTTATGTGACCCACGTGTGTCCATTAGGCCAAAACATGAAAAATATTCATAAACAATGCTAAGTGACTTCAAGCGATACAGAGTCTCAATATCATGGGCGCACATGTCCTTATGTAGAGTCCCTTATTTTGATAACGCCTATAAATAGTATGGGAGAAGGTGGTCTTGATGTGATGTATCCCCGAGTGAGACTCGCCATTTCTATCTTCCTTGGTAAAATGGATTTGTCACTTCCATTGACCAAGTACTGATGTATTAACATACTCAAGTGTTTTACTGAATAAGCTTCACTTGTCAGTGGAACTTATTTAAATGATGTACCAGTACTGGCAAAAGTGGCGGAGCTAGAATTGCTAATATATGGATTCGTTTTTAACTAGGCAGTTATTTATTTCTATTTATGACGGAGTTTTTAAGTTAATCGTCTCAAAACCTGTGCAGTCTTAGCAACATACTTACTCCGTTCTAGCGAGTGAGCTTAATAATTCTTTTCTCCGGCTTGAAAGAAAAAAATTTAAATCAAACTTATTCAATAAAATGAAATTAGGAGCTAGTATTTTAGAATGGTGCCATCTCATATAGCCATATTGGATGACTTATGTATGTAGGACGGTCCATTTCTGCACATAAAAGTTGATTGAGCACAATTATTATGCCCATGGTGTTAGATTGTTAATTTCCTCAGTGAAAAGATGGAGTATAGCAAACATGCATTAACACTTTTTGGTATTTTTCAGAATGACATTGCTTCTGGGACCTCCAGGATCAGGGAAATCTACATTGTTATTAGCTCTTGCTGGAAAGCTTGAGAATACCTTGAAGGTGATCACTACTTAATTCTCATACAATTCTTAATCTTCAACTTTGCTGATGTTCTAGATAATGAATGAATGAATGCTTTTGTCGATGTTCTGATACAATTCTTAAATGAGGACTGATGATCAGTAGAGGACTTAACTTTTGTTGATTCCGCAGAAAAGTGGAAGCATTACGTACAATGGTCAGGGAATGAATGAGTTTTGCGTTCAAAGAACTTCAGCTTACATAAGCCAAACAGATAATCACATTGCAGAACTGACTGTAAGAGAAACTTTCGATTTTGCTGCTAGATGTCAAGGTGCAAGTGAATTATTCTCAGGTTGGTTGGTCGGTCTTAAATGATACTCCGTAGTTCATTCACTAGGTCGTCTGTATTAGCATCCTCTGTCAACTCGCAACTTCTTAGAACTCGGGAGGAAAATGTCCACTGGGTAAAAGGGTTAGGACGTATATAGTAAGAGATGCCTAAGATGCATGAAATGTTGAATTATTCGCTTATTTTTCGTGATCATTTATTGTTTAATGATTCAACCATTTTGCAGCATACATGAAGGATCTTGTTCGATTAGAAAAGCAAACGAATATACGTCCGAGCCCAGAGATTGATGCTTTCATGAAGGTTACATCTTGGGACTAACCTTTCTGTAGTCCTTTTGTTAGAGGCAGTAAAAGTGATGTTTTGTTTTCTTTGAAAAGTACAGGCGTCTTCATATGGGACAAAGAAGCACAGCATATCAACTGATTACCTCCTCAAAGTGCTTGGCCTTGACATATGTGCTGATACAATTGTCGGAAGTGCTATGCTTCGTGGGATTTCAGGCGGTCAGCGAAAAAGAGTTACTACAGGTTAGTTAAAACTGTATTTTTGTCAATATAAGTAGCATAACTAAAATAAGGTACAGAGTTGGTTAAAAAGTTGGCACTTGTGATGTTGACGGGGTATGAACCCTCGTCATGAGTACATCACTTAATGATCCTACCGACTAAGCTAATTCACATCTTATCTTGTTTTCATATTTACTCCTATGCGACTCTGACATACAATGTGTATCCAGGAGAAATGGTTGTTGGGCCAAAGAAAACTCTCTTCATGGATGAAATTTCCACGGGGCTTGATAGCTCAACCACCTACCAAATAGTTAAATGCACTAGAAACTTTGTTCATGAAATGGAAGGAACTGTACTCATGGCTCTTCTTCAACCAGCACCCGAGACATTTGAACTGTTCGATGATCTCATATTGTTATCAGAAGGGCATATGGTCTATCATGGTCCTCGGGCTGACGTCTTGGAATTCTTCGAGTCCTTAGGCTTTAAGTTGCCTCCTCGTAAGGGAGTAGCTGATTTTCTACAGGAGGTATATAGTTCACTTATTTTGTTTGAATACAATAGAGTCATAGTTTGTTTCAATTTTTCGTGATTCCTCTGCTTATTCCATGGTGCAAAATACAGGTTACCTCAAAGAAGGATCAAGCGCAGTATTGGGCTGATCCTTCAAAACCGTACCGTTTCATCCCAGTTAAAGAAATAGCGGACGCATTTAGAACATCTAGATTTGGAAGGGTGGTCAAAGACAATTTATCTGTTCCGTATGACAAATCTAAGAGCCATCCTCTAGCTCTGGCCAAAACAAAGTTTGGGGTACCAAAACGGGAGCTCTTTAAGGCGTGTCTTTCACGAGAAATTTTACTCATCCGAAGACACAGTTTCCTGTATATATTCAGAACTTGTCAAGTACGTTACTTACTTTATTCTCAGGACAATTTTCACTTGCTGCCCGACATTGTTCAAATATATAATGCAGTTTCATTTCAGACGGAGTTCAAATACTTGGTATTCATTCGCAATGAAATGTTGTTTTAGTTGTCTAATTTTGTGATAAGATGAAATGTGTTCCGGATTCTAAGATTTCCGAAAAGCTAAATTTGAGTCATTCTACTTTCAGGTTGCATTTGTAGGATTTGTTACAGCTACAACGTTTTCAAGAACAACACTACACCCTACAAGTGTGACATATGGAAACTATTATCTTGGTTGTCTATTCTATGGGATTGTCCATATGTTGTTCAATGGTTTTTCTGAGTTGTCTCTAATGATATTTCGACTTCCTGTCTATTACAAGCAAAGAGACAATTGCTTCTATCCAGCATGGGCATGGTCACTTTCAAGCTGGATTCTGCGTGTCCCTTACTCCGTCCTTGAATCTGTTGTATGGTCATGTGTGGTATATTACCCAGTTGGGTTATCCCCTGCTCCAGGGAGGTACATACTGCTTGTTACCTTAGTCCTTAACCATCAGACAATCAATCCTAGTTTTTATTTCGTATTTACTAAATCAAGCCCTTTTAACTATTGCAGGTTTTTCCGCTATATGTTTCTGCTATTTGTGATCCACCAAATGGCATTGGGTCTTTTCCGAGTTTTGGCTACGCTTGCAAGAGATATGACTATTGCAAATACATTTTCATCAGCTGCTTTGCTTGGGGTCTTTTGTGTGGGCGGTTTCATTGTTCCAAAGGGTAAGGCTATCTCATACAAATTTAGCGTCTGACAATAATACTTATGGAAAACCGTCTTGTAAAAATAAGTGCGCTTAATAATGGCTTACTCCATTTCAGATGATATTAAGCCATGGTGGACATGGGCTTACTGGGTGTCACCCCTGTCTTATGCTCAAAGTGCAGCTTCTGTTAATGAATTTACTTCTACCAGATGGATGAAGGTATAATTTCTCTTGTTCTATGAATTCTCATATTCTCAAGAATGTCATTGCAATTTTATGGCAACTTAAAAAGTTGGTCTTTCTCAGATATATTCCTCAGGGAACACTACAGTAGGAGAACAGATCCTTATGCTACGTAATTTACCGACAGATCCCAACTGGTATTGGATTGGAGTTGGAGCTTTGGTGCTATACGCTCTTCTTTTCAATAACATAGTTACAGTGGCCTTGGCGTTTTTGGATCGTAAGCTCTCACATTATATTTATTAAACGCTTCATTTCGTGTTTATGTTTAGTTTAAATGGATTACTTATCTCATTTTCTTCTTTTACCAGCTTTGAAGAAAGCTCAGGCTCTAGTTACTGCTACTGCTGATGTTTCAGATGCCAATGGTGCACTGAATAGAGGTCAGCCACCTTCCTATTACTTGGTTAGTTCATTATTACGGTGTATAATATTTGGATCCTCGTCCGCACAGGAAAAGATGAGCCATCTGCCCGAGATGGAGTTTCTGCTAGCACTGAGAAAAAGAAAGGAATGATTCTTCCATTTCAACCACTGTGCATGACATTTCATAATGTCAGCTATTTTGTTGACATGCCAAAGGTAGCTTATTTTGCCTGCTTCTGATTCTGTCGAACGATATCATGAAACTATCTCATAAGAGAGTTTGATAACAAAATTTGCAAATATTTCAAGGCAATGAAAGCAAAAGGTCTTCCAGAAACGAAGTTAAAGCTACTGTCGGATGTAAGTGGAGTTTTCTCACCAGGAGTTCTTACTGCATTAGTCGGATCAAGTGGAGCAGGGAAAACAACTTTGATGGATGTTCTGGCCGGAAGAAAAACCGGTGGACATATAGAGGGAGACATTAGGATCTCAGGGTATCCAAAAGTTCAGCATACATTTGCCAGAATTTCAGGATATGTAGAACAAAATGACATACACTCTCCCCAAGTCACAGTTGAGGAGTCTCTATGGTTCTCATCTTCCCTTCGCCTTCCTAAAGACATCCCTAAAGAAACCAAAAAGGTGAACAATGTTAATTTTACCCAACATTTTCTCACATCATCTCAATGGGGTAAATGGAGTAATTATTCGGATGACTATTAGATTTGCCAATATTTAATTATTGCAATGTGATTGCAGGAGTTTGTTGAGGAGGTGATGAGGCTAGTAGAACTTGATAATCTTCGAGACGCTTTGGTGGGCATGGCCGGCAGTAGTGGCCTATCAACAGAACAAAGGAAGCGATTGACCATAGGAGTCGAGCTTGTTGCAAACCCGTCCATCATTTTTATGGACGAGCCGACATCAGGCTTGGATGCTCGGGCTGCTGCTATTGTTATGCGCACGGTACGTAACACTGTTGATACAGGAAGAACCGTTGTGTGCACTATACATCAACCAAGCATTGATATATTTGAAGCTTTTGATGAGGTTTGTGTAGTACTTCCTATCTGAAAATGGATGATCTTGTTATTGAAAACAAATTTATCTTACACTTTGGTGCACAGCTACTGCTTATGAAACGTGGAGGACGAGTGATCTACGGAGGAAAGCTTGGACTTCACTCACACACCATGATAAAATACTTTCAGGTGATACGTCCTTCCAAATTTTAGGCCGTTTTCGTATAAAAATAATTTAGTGTTCAGTTATAATAGTAAGCAACATGCTGAAAATTTTGATCCGACTGTGTGATTCTCAGGGAATAAATGGAGTTCCACCGATACCTGATGGCTATAATCCCGCCACTTGGATGCTTGAGGTTACCACCCCTGCTATTGAAGCGAAAATTGGTGATGACTTCGCAAACATCTATAGAAACTCCAACCAATTCAGGTAATTTCTATTGAGTTTGTTTCGGAGAGGTTATTGTAGTTTTTAGTTTTTACTCAATGGTATGTTTGCTTATAACCAATTTTATGTTTCATGTTTTCATGAACCTAAAGAGATGTAGAAGCTTCGATAGAGGAATTGCGTATACCACCACCTGGAACACAACCTATAAATTTCGATACCAAATTCTCTCAGGATATTGTATCGCAGTTTCAGCTTTGCCTTAAGAAACAAGCTCTTGTGTACTGGCGAAGTCCACAATACAATGCTGTGAGATTCTTTTTAGCTGCCATCTGTGCATTACTTGTTGGCTCCATGTTTTGGAACATCGGCTTAAAAAGGTCCCTTCCTCACTCCCATATTACATGTGCATATAAATTGTATTTTCGACCATACTTTTGTGTTTTCATTGAGTTTATATAGATAACAGTATATTTGCGTTAACTTGTTAAATTCATTCTTTTCTGAAGGGACACGATCATTAGCATAGTTACGATAATGGGAGCTCTTCATTCTGCTTGCTTGTTCTTGGGAGTCAGCAATGCTTCTTCGGTTCAACCTGTGGTGTCGATTGAGAGAACAGTTTTTTACAGAGAAAAGGCAGCTGGAATGTACTCTCCATTTGCCTATGCTGCAGCTCAGGTATACTTCTACTCTAATAATCAATTTCTGTGATTTTGCGCGTCACTGTAAAGTATGATGACTAGTTCAGCATCATTTTTCTGTAATTTGAAAGCCTCTGTTTGGTGAATAATTACGAATGTCGAACTTCTGATTAAGACATATTCATTATGTTGTTTGAAACAGGCTCTTATTGAAATTCCATACATAGTCGTCCAAACACTCTTGTATGGCATCATCACATATTTCATGATCGGTTTCGAGAGGACTTTAAGTAAGTTCACTGGTTACTCATTTGTCTACCATGTCACTCCTTGACATTCAACTATTTACTTTAACAAAGTTCGTCAATCTTTTGCAGGAAAATTTCTGTTGTATGTTCTCTTCATGTTCCTTACATTCACCTACTTCACCTTTTACGGAATGATGGCGGTTGGTGTCACACCTAATCAACATTTTGCTGCCGTAGTTTCTTCTGCATTTTACTCACTTTGGAATCTTCTATCTGGTTTCCTCCTTCCTAAGAGGGTAAGTCCCTTATCTGTTACTACTAGTACAACATAATCTGCTTCAGTTGTTTTCTGAATTATTCTGAATTTTTAAGTACTGTAAGCTCTATCTTTTCATAGATGTCCTAAAGCCATTTCCTAGTACATTAAAACTTATATGAGACGGTCTTACTTGTGAGACCAACCCGTAAACCCTAAAGTAAAAAATAGAGTAAATTAAAAATTACTCTCTTTTAAAATACAGTTTTTAAAAATTACTCATTTATATAATTTTTTTCTAAAATTACTCCCTTAAAATGCACTTTCATCAAAAATTGATTCAAAACTCTAATTTATGTTACTTATTACGTTTGTTTTTGAACTTATTCTCCATTGATATAGGTTTCAAAGTATAAATTGGCTAAATCACAAACGAAATAAGTTCAACGGAATAAGTAACTTAAGTTGAGGTTTTGAAGCAATTTTTTGATAAAAGTTCATTTTAAGGGGGTAATTTTAGGAAAAAAATTATATAAAAAAGTAATTTTAAAAAACTGGATTTTAAAAGAGAGTAATTTTTAATTTACCCTAAAAAATATGTAACTCATTATTGAAGTGTATATATACTAAGAGCTAAACAGACTGATAAACTGTCTTTTTTGCTTGTCTACTATCAGCTCATTCCTAAATGGTGGATTTGGTTTCATTACATTGATCCCGTAGCATGGACGCTACGAGGGTTAATTACATCACAGCTTGGTGATGTTGAGAGCATGCTCAATGAAGAAGGGTTCAAGGGAACAGTCAAACAGTATCTCGACGTCTATTATGGTTTCGGTCCAGGAATGATTGGTTTATCAGCTCTGGTGCTTATTGGTTTCTGTGTGCTCTTCTCTGGTGCCTTTATGGGTTCTATTAGATATCTCAACTTTCAAAAAAGATGATTTCCGATATAATTCCGAACTACTTGAATTGCCATTATACTTCATGGTTGATCTCAACAAGACTCCTATAGCCCCGGAAACAGAAAAAGAGCAAGACATGTCCGAGATTGATAGGAAAAGGAAACAAGGTCAGGGCGAGATGAAGACGATAAGATTCATTTTTGACAATTATTCTGCGAAGATTAAGTTTCGGCACCTGAACTGCTTATGGTCGGATCAAGTATATATATACAATAATTCAGAGCGGTTAGAGGTCTCTAAATTTTTTTTTAATTTTTCTAAATCGAGTTTCTCATTCTTATCACGTCATGTGTACACTTCTCGAGGCTCAGACTATTGTAATATGTACCAATGAGGTCCTAGCGTAATAGTTAATGTTGAGGTACTGAATACTTCATGTACCAATTTTGAACTCCGAATCCATTTTGTTTCATTGTATTGTGGCTTTGCGGCCTCATATGGACCCAAAAAAAGAAAAAAAAAAATTGCAATTATTGTAATAGTTTATGCTAGATTTATGCACATACTGTATGATTAAGAACAGGGCGCGGTGTATTCGCAGGAAATGGATTCAGTGTTACTGAATCTCTTCACTTTGCAACTCAAATTTGGTTGGAAAAATATTGATATTTACAAAGATACACCTTGAGGTTTGAAAACTAATGTAAATCAAATCAAATTCTAAGGGTTCCTTTTTTATCTGAAGATTGAGGATCGACCGATTCAATCAAGCGGAAGAGAGTCCGACAGATGATCCGTATCCTGATCCGATGAGATTCCCTTGATCTATATAGCACAGACATTACAGACATTTCATTATGTTAGTACTTTGATCCTATGATCTAAAAACAAACAAAAAAAAAAAAAAAAAAAAAAAAGTCCGACTTGTTCCTTAGAGATATAAGATTCTAGAGTTTGGAACTTACTTTTGGGAGATTGAAGGACCAGGAAGCATGCAGATATAACCATGTATGCAAACAAGAGGACAGCGCCTTTCATGTAATGTGACGATCCATCCTGTATTAACGACATTTTGTATTACTTAATGTAACATTTGTAAATTGCAAAAGTACTTTGAAGTCTGAATAATTTGCAATAAAAAGACTAGTGGTATAATGAGACAGTCTTATGCAAGACTAACGGTATATTTTTGAAGAAATGTAAAGTGATTCAGAATAATAATAATAATAGGGTCACAACATACTTGCAGAGCGAAGGCTACAATAACGACCGAGATTGTTAAGGAACCCGTTTCAAGGGTACTAAGGCTGAGATCCATGTCGACTTGTAGGATCCATCCAACCACCACACATAAGGGAACCTGAATCGACAGAAGAAGATCAAGATCAGTTTTTTTTTTAAAGATGAATCAACTGTAAGAGTGACTGTTAATTTCTGGGCTCAAGTCTTACCACAAATATCGAAATTTGGGTTGCAGAACCCAAGGCAACTCCCAAAGATATATCCTGTTATAAATATCCAGAAATTAAGGTATAGTTAGCAAACAGAACATTATGATACGTCGATTCAAGCAAAGTATTCCAAGAATTTAAGAATTCTTACCAGTTTGTTCTTGAATGCGAATATAATTGCGCCTGCATGTTCTGCTGCATTCCCAACAATTGGTAGCAAAATTATGCTCAGAAAACTGATTGGAATTCCCCAAGTGCTGGAAGCATCCTGTGTTTGTAGCATTTTCAGTTAAATATAATGAATTAATAATAATAATTACATCGTCTTTCAGATTTTTTTTCATGATGAAAGTGAAGATCAGGTAGCAGGGCCATCTGAAACAGGCCTCAGATGGTGAGGGGGCGGATTTTTCGTGAGTTTCTTAGAAAATTCTTTTTGATTGGCTATTTTTAAACTTCAACATAGGACCCATAAAATCATTGAGACGGCACACTATCAGGTCGCTTCAAAGAGAAGCTGGAAATGAACTGATGTACCTCAATCGTGCCCACAATATACTCGGAAAGCAGAGCTATTGCAACAGTCATGCCAACCAACCAAGCAAACGAGCTCCAGAAGCCTACCACTGCCTTTTCATCTTCATCATTTTCATCTTCCTGCAAATTTCATCGGTTAATTAGTTAGAATTATCCTGTCACTAAAGTTTACCTTAAAGTAGAGGATCATGATCCTGTAATTCAAATAATAGTCCACCTCTTGTGATTCGAATAATTGGCGATGGGTCTTTAACTGAAAGAATAAATATGTCATATAGGCTACTAGTAAAACAATGCTGCTTGCTCTTGACAGCAGAAGTATAGAGCTGTCAGTAGATATTCCTGCGTTCCCAGATTGTTGCGATAACAGTGGCAGCGCGTGACAAAGAACTCCAAGCGACAGAAGCAGCACATTCACATCAGCTGAATTCTGTTATATTAAAGAGCAAAGATAAAGCACATTACATACGATCACGACTCATGACTGTAATTTCTTATGTTTCTTATCTGAACACAAATTTCCCATTTCTAATGTAGTCAAATACTCGCGACTTGTTGTCTTTGTAATATGATACAACATCATCAGAGCCTTAATCCTAAAATGATTTGGGGTCGGCTGACATGAATCATCCTTTAGAACCGTCCATGAGGTGAACGCACAAAGACAAAAGGAGATGATGTTGAAAACCGAAATAAAACTTAAGGGTGAATCATTTTGGGATTAAGGGCTCTGATGATTCATGTCAGCCGACCCCAAATAAAAACTTAGAATTTAAATCGAGAATAAAGATTAAAAACGATTTTGAAAACCGAAATAAAACTTAAGGGTCCGGAATACCTTAAAAGTGAACCAAATATTAATATATAAGAAAGTTGGTAAAAAGGTGTAATAAACCCGAAAAGAACAAATAAATTTTAAAAATTAAATTAAAAAACATTAAATATATCAAATAACGTCTAAATCTAGCTTATCGATATTAGATGCAATCCATGGTGACTCTAAATTACGCTCAAAATACTTACCCTGTCAAATCTTTGCTCCTTGCTAAGGTTAGCCAGCCCTCCACAAAGGAGAGAAGTGCCGAGAACCAAAAGCAAGTTCGATAGGATTGATCCGAGAAGAGAATACTTGACCACATCGATCTTTCTCTGGTAAAGCGCGAATATAGCTATTATGAGCTCAGTTGCATTCCCACATGTTGCATTTAACAGTCCTCCAACTGCAAATCCCTTATGTCTTGTTAATAATCGCCATTTTGGAAAACGTATACAATCAAATGGAACAAAGGACGTAAATTATGAACTATAAAATGATTATCGTACCTGTTGGGCCAGTATAGTATGCAATTTGCCTGCAATTTCGATATGAAGGTGAAAAATGTCAGGCAAGGTGATAGATAAGGCTAAGATCAAATACGACATGGTAACGCTTAAATCAATCAATACTATTAATTTGGCAAAAGATCGGGTGCTTGACATGGTAACGGTTAAATCAATACTATTAAAATGGCAAAAGATCGAGTACTTGACATGGTAAGACACAAATCAATACTATTAAAATGGCAAAAGATCGAATTGCAGAAAATCAAAGAATCATACTCGGTCAGAAAGCTAACTCTTTCGGCTAATGGGGCAAGTCCAAGTAAGCTTAACGCGAATATCCAAGGCTGCAGAAGATACAAAATCACGAAATAATCAATCAAATTTTATCAGACAGACAGAACTTACAAAAAACTTATATGAGACAGTCTTACGTACTGTAAGTCTGTAACACATTAACCATATAATCAAATGAAAAACATTGATGATCGAACTTACACGTCCAAAACCGTAACTTTGGGCCACAATGGCGAAAGGAATGGCCAAAAAAAGAGGGCAAATTTTAGTCCCAAGAATAACCTCCTGAAAATTTATCAGAATTCTCTTAAGCAACAAAGGCCTAACATCCTCCAAACCAATGGCTAATTCCGACTTTCTTCTAAGCGATGAAGACGACAAACTATGCGCGGTCTTAACAAGTCTCGGTTCATGGCTCGAACCATTGGTGATTCCATTTTCCAAATTCCATACTTCATTAGACCCCATTTTATTTTTTCAGATTTCAGATTACAATTTCACTGCACATATACAAAAAATTAAGCAATTTCTTCAGCTTATATGTAATAAACTGAGAGTGAGCATTAAAGGGTAAAAAAACAAATAGAAATTTCCTGGAAATTTCGTACGGATTTTGTTCTCTTGTCCATAGTTTTTTTTTTAAGAAATAAATCTCATAGGATGCATGGAAATTGTATAAACTTGTCATTCTTCATACTGCCATTTGTTACTGAAACTGTGGTATTCAATGCATATGTTACTGGTTTTATGTAACCGTTCACTGTTTTAAAAATAAAATGTTACTCCATATAACTATATAATGATATTTTTTTCATAGAAGTATCAAACCTAAAAAATAATATCGAGTCAAACTGGGTTTTAAGACCGCTATAAATTTGTTAGATAGTATTCTGTCTTAAGTCTTTTAAGAGACTGTCTCACGTTAAACGACAATGATGAACCGTTATTCAGACATAGCCTTAGTAGTCTCGCACCAAAAATTGTCTTTATGACCAAAGAAAACTCGTGATTAGTTTAGTTCTAATACAGGTAACAAAAATGATCGTTTACCTTTTATAGTCTTTTTTATGGATTCATGTGAGAGTATCATAGGTATACAAACTAGAAATGGATAATGCTGATATAGTAGGTGTTTTGAGAGACTGTCTTACGTTAAATGACAATGATACATCGTTATTGGGACTTAGCCTTATTAGCTAGAGACTTATATGATGCCTAATTTCACTCATTCTAGATTTCGAGACCTCTTAACTCCAAATTAGTTTTTCATCAAAATCGTCTTTGTGGTTCCTTATTCACGTACTAAAAAAGAAAACTCCTAATTAGTTCTAAAACATCTATCAAAGATGATGATCATTTACCTTTTATGTTCTTTTATATATTTTGATTCAGAGAATGTGAATGCATCATAACAGATAACAGGAATACAAACTAGAAATGGATAATATAATTATGGTAGATAGTCAAGGTACCAACATTGAAGATATATTTACTAAAACCCTCTATCTCTCTAAGAATAAATATTTAACCGGGTCTCCTGAGCAACCGTCTCACATTATTTCTGACTACGTTTCAATCATCTATATATCCATATAAATTTTGAATTGAACAAATACATTTGCACCCTGTTTTGGCTACTAAGAGCTACTCTTAAAATTAATCAGTTAAGCAAAATTCTACAGATACACAAATTATAGAATAAGACCATCTTACCGTATTAGACGGTCTATTTATTGGTCAAAGAATAAAGACTCATTTACTACTAGTATCAATGAATTAGTGTTGAATTAGTATCAATGAAACGGTTTTACACAATAATTATTGGTATAGTATGTTATTCTTTCAAATAAATTAATTTTCCTGATAAAACATAAAAGGCAGAAGATGTGCACCTTCCTAGAATTTTCAGAACTCAACAATAGTACAGTATATTACAGTATCATTTTCAGGATGAAAAATTTCTTCAATTGTTGGCATTTGGCATTATTATGATTTATAATATCAAACAAAATTATAGATATGCATGAAAAAAAATTAAAAAAAGATGATGGCTAATTCTACAATAAAATAAACATCCAAGCAGCTGATCAGCTTTTGGATAAAGCTGAAACTGTCTTGCTTCATAGGGCATTAGTAAAGTTTACGACTTTAAATGTGAAGTTTCCACTTTTGGATTGCTTCAAATTAACTATTGTGTTGATAGGTGGACACTAGACAATATCAGGCAGCACAACTTTTCTTATTTTCTCGCATATTCGTGTTGGACATTGGACACTCGCACGTAAATATAACACTTAGACACCTTATTTTAAGCCAGTGTAGATATTTCCTAATAACGGGTTGTTATGTCGGACCTTTGAACACGCGCTCGTGTTAAATCCTTCTAAACAAGTCTGAATAACATAGAATTATAGATAACTAATGCTCTTTGTGTGTCCGGCATTTATTTAATTTGTAATAAAATAGACGTTAGCCATGACTCATCATGACTATGTCACCGAATGACACAAAAACCAAAGTTTAAATCCTTCTAAACAAGTCTAAATAACATAGAACTATAGATAACTAATGCTCTTTATGTGTCCGGTGTTTAATTTAATTTTGTTTTTGATACGATTTAAAGGAAATAAAATAGACATTAGCCATGACTCATCATGACTATGTCACCGAATGACACAAAAACCCAAGGGTTAAACAAATGACGGAGTTTTAAAAAAATAGCCCAAGTAACAGGAGTTGTATTTTTGTAATCGAATTTCTTTTCAATTACTTTAACTAAAAAGACTACTACTAAAAAAAAAAAAAAAAAAAAAAAAAAAGACTACTACAAGGTAGGTGCATACATACAAACAATCCTATTAGGGTTAGTAACTCGATTGTATGCAATGGCGAATCTATGATCAAAAGTTAGGGCTTAAACATAGGTCAAAGTTCTATCAGAACACACAAGTAACACGATAAAGTAACCAAATTCGTAAATTTAAACCAAAAATATTCATAATTTCAATTGTTGGAAAGGACGAGCAACCTTACTAACCCCTCGCTCCACAATTACAAATATCGACAGCAAAAACTCACAAATAATTGGCAAAGGAATTCGAACAGAAGTAAATAACATAGCATATAACAAACAAAAGACATTACTTTTTTTACCCGAACCTACCAATTTCAACATTAATTTACCCTTTACCTATTATATTACTCCGTCTATAACAAACAAAAGACGTTACCTTTTTTTTACCCGAACCTACCAAATTCAACATTAATTTACCCTTTACCTTGTCTTTTGAATATTATACAGTATCTGACTATTAAGCAAGCACAGTCAATAATTCGAATTACCCTATTGTAACAGGGGTAAAAAAAACAGAATTAAACTAGTAGTATTGAATTATTGATTGATTGATAAATAGTGGTGCGAAAAAATTAACAGCAGTAGAAAAAGAGTACTTACAGTTTAACCGTTGATAACGGAGCATCGAGCATATAAGTACGGTAGAAGAGGGGTAAAAAAAATTGAAAATTGAATTTGTGAACAACATCTGTCATGGTAAAAATACTTGTGATGTAGTAAATCGGGCTGATGAAGATGTGAAGGAGCCCAATTAAGATGTGGATTATGTGGATAGAGGCTAGGGCGTGGCGGGTAAGCTACTTTTTACGGTTGTGGGCCCATTCATAACTTGTGAAAGTGGGTTTAAAGTCTTTCTATCTTAATTGGTTGGATCTCGACCGGACAAATGGATCAATTCGGTTCGGTTCGGTTCGTTTCAGGTGAATTTGGGATCGGGTTATTTGAATCGGGTCTGGACATTTTGGGTTCAGGTCATTTTCATGCGATAATGAACATTCGGATTGGGTTGAATAAGGTCGGAACAATTCGGGTTTCGAGTTAAATTTGAGTCCCCAATTCAAGTGCGGATCGGGTTATTTGGACCGGGTTATTCGGGCCGGGTAATTTAGGTCGTGTCAGTTTTACCTGGTCTAGTTGGATAAGAGATTTATCAACGTAAATATTTGTGTGAGACGGTTTTATGTAGTAATAGAAATGGATATTCTACAGTGTATCCTTGAGTTTTTCAGTTTTTTATGTTGTACCCCTCCTTTTTTTTATATTCTATGTTATATCCTAAACTTTTTACTTATTTCTTCATCATAATCTCGCTTAACTCTCCATTAACTTTATCACTATCAAACAATCGTCTTTTGACCTTTATTCTGACTCATTAATGTTGTATCACCATCCTATATGAGAAACATGACAAATCATTTTTAATAAGCACAAACTACTATTAAAAACATCTCATATGATTCATGACATAATAATGGAGATTTGACGAATTTTTAGTTAGGTTCGTATACTATTTGGTGGGTAAAGGGATAATTTGGCGAACTAATGAGTAAATTAGTAGGTTATCGAGTAATTAGAATGGTAAATAAACGATTTAATAGGCCAATTAGAAAACTAAGTTAAAAAAGAAAATAATTAAGGTCATGATATCGATTAATATATAGAATTTAGGGGTACACCATAGAATTTCAAAAATATAGGGGACAACATAGAAAACCGAAAAACTCAAGAATATACCATAGAGAATATCCCTAATAGAAATTTAAAATACAATGGGGAAACATGTAAACTATGTGTGAGTAGATACGGTATAGTTTGTATAGATATGACTTATATATAAAAATATTTAACTTATAATTTACGGTAAGGTAAAATTAGCTTTACTTAAACTTGAGTTCATCAACATCTAATGGCGTATCTAGGATTTATACCTTAATTTCGATAATTAGTTTACCTATTTTCTTTAAGAAATTACTAATTCTCAATCTGAATTTGCGCACACCTTAGGCTGCCCTTATGGACATCACTAAAACTTTGGAGAGACGGTCTCTCACTAAGTTATTGAGAGACCAACATTTCGTACCCTTTTATTTATATTTCGTACCCCTTTTGTTGTTGATCGTATCATAGTACTTTCGTGCCTATTTACATAATAAATGTACCCATTTTATCATTAATCATGATTTGTACCTATTTTATTACCTTTAGTACCACTTTTTCTTAAAATCGTGCAATGGTCTCTCAATAAAGCTTATTAAGAGACCGTCTCTCAGGAGACCTACTGGATTGACATAATGACATTGCAATTTGCAACGCACATCCTCATGTTCGACCCCTCCTGTGAATAATAGGTCATCTTTTTGCGAGTACATGACCATATATAGCTCGTATTCTTATATCTTGAGACAACGCAAACCCGTAAATATGTACTTATATTATGTATTCATGTGTCATGTAAACTACTGCCTAAAAGGAGCACATTTAGGTCAATAATAACACGGAGTATTTATTAACATGACCATATATAGCTTATATTCTTATATCTTGAGACAAGGCAAACCAGTAAATATGTACTTGTATATTTATGTATTCATGTGTCATGCAAACTAGACCTGGCAAACAGATCGGGTCGTGTCGGGTTCGTGTTCGTGTCACATGTAAACGGGTCACAAACCCTTCAACCCAAACCTGACCCGTTTAAATCTCGTGTCGTGTTCGTGTCGACCCACCTACATAAACGGGTCATCAAGCCTCAACCCTAACCCGCTAATATCGTGTCGGGTTCGGGTCGTGTTTTCGTATCATGTCAATATTTGGAAAGTTTTAAGTATATTTATGTGATGAAAGATAAAAAAACTTAGGATTAATTTATTAAACAGGTCATTCGTGTCGGGTTCGTGTTTAGACAGCTCAACCCAAACCCGACCCAATTAAATATCGAGTCGTGTTCGTGTCGACCCACTTACATAAATGGGTCATTGAGCCTCAACCCAAACCCGTTAATTTCGTGTCGGGTTCGTGTCGTGTTTTCGTGTCGTGTCATTATTTGCCAGCTCTAATGCAAACTACTGCCTAAAAGGAGCACATTTAGGTCAATAACGCATGGAGTATTTATTAACATGTGTCTAAAATTATACAGGATAATATTTAGGCCGATTTGCAAACTACTACCTATAAAGTTACTACTTAATCACTCGATTAAGAATTTAATTGACTCTTATTAAGTAAATTTCATTAAGTAATTCCCTTTTTAAATTTAATCCTAAATATTCTACTCATACTACCTTTATAATAATCCTAATCCATTTTTAATCTTTCTTATTCATCATCTTCATCCACACACCACCACACGACCATCAACATCCACCACTCTCAACAACCACCACTAATAATCACCACCTTTAACACCCACCACTATTTATCGTTTTTATCTCACTCTAGGTGACCACTATACATCACACTACGGCCACCATCAACTTCTACGATTATTGCCACGCCCGCCGAAAACCCTTCACCACCATAACCTCACCATGACTATCACTGTCGTCGGCCTCCTACTATCATTACCGAATTGACCTCCTTTGACCTAGGATTTTCTATTGGTGGAGACTTGAGGTGGTTGTGGTGGGTTAAAGGTAGGGCTTGGGCGGCATTATGGGTGGCGGATGCGGATTAGGGCGTGGCTGGATTAGGTGGTGGTGGTGGGTATGACAAACATCGAAAATAGTGGGACTATGGTGACTCTGTGGTGGTGGAGGAGGAGGATTTTTGTGGTGGCTATAAAAGGTGAGGAAGATAGTGTTAAGTGGGTGTTTAAAGAGGGGAAATTTGGGTAAATTGCATTATAATTTTATAATCTGAGTTTTTGATTATTTTACCTTAGTTAAGACCTAATTTAGGTATAAGGTTAGAAAGATTAATAACTTTGTAAATAGTACTTTGAACAAAAGAGTATAATATGTAGTATGTTGAAAAATCTTGTCTATAATTGGTAGTATTTTACAATTTATCCTAATCATATATTATATTAAAACAGTAACCGGCTACCTATTCTCTCGCCACGTGTCACATCCTATCCTACCGCCACGTGTTACGTCCTGCCCTACCGCCACATCATCCAATTTCCAATCATATATTCCATTTCAACGTGAGTTATATGTTAGCAGATATTTCCGAAAATCAACTCTGTATATTTTAGGAGATAAATTTCCGAAAATCTCGCCCATATAAACCGTGTATATTTTAGGATATATTTTTTTATATTTGATTTTATATAAATTTCCGAAAATCTCGCCCATATAAACCGTGTATATTTTAGTATATATTTTCTTATATTTGATTTTATATAAATTACCGTAAATCTCGCCCATATTAACTGAAATTCCATTTGTACGTGAAAGATCATATGGTATTATTGCCCATATCAACTGTGTATATTTTAGGAGAGATTGAGATTTTTTAATATTTGATTTTATATGATTGCCGAAAATCTCGCTCATTTCAACTGTTTATATTTTAGAAGATATTCTTGCCCATATCAAGTCAAAACAGAATAGTCAATTACTATTCTAAAATATTATTGCCCATATCAAGTCAAAACTGATATTCTTGCTTCAAATATCAATATCTCGCCAAAATCACAAATCTTTCCAGTTTCACAAAATCAAAAATCATCTCCACAGTTAGAGTTCAAATATAAGTTTGACAAAATCAAAAATCTCCACATTTTGAGTTCAAATATACTAGAAATTTCTGAATTTTTATAAACCTAAAAATTACTGTATAAATATCCCAATTTTTATTCCATTTGCCACCATACATTCATCCTTTTCCAAACTAAAACTAAATTCACAACAATTCATTTCTCAACAATGGCACAAAGCATGCTCATCACCAGGTTCAACGAAATCAAAGTCGAGGACGAGTACATCAATGTTCGGGCTAAGGTGATCCGCAAATAGGAACGACCTGATTTATACAGCAAGAAATCCGGATTATTTGCAATAGACATGATTCTATTGGATGATCAGGTTTGTTCTTAATTACAAAATTATTGTTGTACATGAAATCAGAATTTCCTTTGAATTTCCATTTTATTATTTTTCAATTATGTAACTAACACCTTCTTTTCTTGAATTACAGTCCAACGTCATTCAAGCAACTATAAGAAAAGCATTGATTAGAAAGTTTCAAAAAACCATAGAACAAGGAAATGAATACAACTTTACTAATATGGAGGTTGCAGAGAACACCGGTTCAGATGTCAACAGGATGTCAGTATACCACAAACATCGCCTATATTTCAGTTTCATAACCCGTGTTGACCACCAGCGCACTCAATCCATTTTACACCATGGTTTCAGATTTAGCAAGTTCCAAGACATCTTGGATAAGAATGTTTCAGATCGACACTACTTGGGTATGTACTACGAATATGTACTCATCGATATTAATATCAATTTATTGTGACTATTTTTTATCGACACTATTTAACTAAGTTTTTGAGAATTATAATATGCGCAATTGCTATATCATACAAATTTTTTTGTGGAAAAAAAAAACGAAACTGCCTTTTCAATTTTTGAAAAAAAAAAAACGAAACTGTCATATTTTAATTTTCAACGTTTTAATAAATATTTTGAAAAGTTGAGCCATTAAGTAAAAAGCTAAATAATTTGAAGAGGTAGGAAAAGTTTAAGTACCTCAAACTACATATTCCAATTTTCAACAGATGTAATTGGAGAGTTGACTGGGTGTTCAAAAGTCACTTTGTCCAAAAACAAAGGAGAAAAGCTTAGGACGGTTGAGTTAACTGATCTTACGTAAGTTTACACACTCTTATTTGAATGATTTTAATTTAGCACGTTAAGTCCTTCGCATATGAATCCACTAACATTTCATCCTACAAAAACAGTAAAACTGTATTGAAATGCTCGGTTTGGGGAGACTATACGGATGACTTTTCGTTTGTGGATGATTGGCATTGCTCGGAGCCAATGATTTGCATCATGCAAAACGTTCAACGAACTACTTATAACGGTACAGTTTATTATTGGTATATATAATTTATTTTACGCATAGACATTGATACGTTTATTATTGGTATATATAATTTATTTTACGCATAGACATTGATACTAAAAGTTGATAAAAATTAAATTGCAGGTGAGGTTAGAATAACCAATACTAGGTACGCAACACAAATTGGTTATAACAAGGAAATCCCCGAAGTTGAAGAGTACCGCGAAAGGTCAGTTTTCAAACTATGTGCTATCACAATACGAAAATTTTTTGCACTCATTTAATGATTACTCTAATGACAACTATAGACTATTCTTATTCTATTACACCTTTATATCCAATTCTATCAGGAATCGTGATTTACCAGCTTCATCCGAGTCCAGAATTTCTGAGCTATCACATGACTCTTACGACTTAATAAGGCCAGAACTCATTCGGACTATTACAGAAATAGTCAAGACCGGCAAGGTATGGCTACTGGGTTAAAGTTCTTCATGTTAAAGTTCACAGCATAATGACCATTAACATCATTTCTTCGAAATTTTTAAAATTTTTAGGCTGGCTACTGGGTCACTTTGGCTACCATAATGAACATTGACCTTGAGGGACATTGGTATTATATGTCATGCAAAAACTGTTATAAGGGAGCTACTAAGGGCGAAGATGGTAAACTGGTGTGTAAAGAAAAATGCTTGGGAGAAAAGCAAACCACAATTATACCCAGGTATATTTAGCATTTAACATCGTTTGATAATAGCTAATCTCAAAATATAATTGTGGTTTGCAGACTTACATTGATATTTTGATTATAATTATAATTGCAGATTCCAAACCAAGTTTGTCGTAAGAGACTCGAGTGGTGGTTCTGCTAAAGTGACTATGTTTGAGACTCATATCTCCAAGGAGATTAAAATGTCTGCAAGCGAAATACTTGATCGCCAAGACCAGGTGAAATTTACTCTAACCATTTTGCATTAAAGAACTCAGTCTTTTCACGAGCCACTTGACTATTAATTTCGTTTGCCTATTTAAAATGTTTAGAGTGATGACGCACCTGAAGAACTTGAGGTCTTTATTGGCCGTGAGTTTGTCTTCAAACTAGAAGTCTCCCGTAAATGGAATGTCGACGGCAATCGTACTTCCTACACAGTAGTGAACATGACAGATGACAAGAATATAATTGCCCGATGGAAAGATGCGCATGCCAAAATCAATGAAGATCAGCTTGAACACGACTCTGGACTTAATATGGCAGACAAGGTATTACCTCCTTAAAATACTGAATTACTAAAGCCACATTGCTTATAATGTCTATTAAATAATGTAGAATTATATATCATATATTATACCTGAACTTTTTTGTACACCGTCTCCAGGCCAACAATGGAGGCACTCAGCTTGATACTGATGAAGCAGCTTTTGATGTCACACCTCCGCTAAAGCGTCCACTCTCCAGAATAATAGAAGACATAACTGGCGAAGACAGTGAAGAGGAGATCACAACGGCTGACCAGCTGTCGACCACCAAAAGGCAAGTCAAAGTCAAAGTGGAGAAGGTTTAGAACGGTTCTCTGATGAAGGAGATATCAGATAATGAAGTCTACTTTTTAATTAGTTGATTAGGATAATTTTTGAATAAGTGGTTTAAGTAAGTTTGAAATACACACTATGCAGTAGCAGTTGTTTTATGTCCCAAACAATTCTTATTATGCTCATTTGAATTTATGATAGTTAACAAGGTTTTTTTCTAAATTTTTGTGCATCAAACCTGTGGAAATTAGCAATACAACCCATTAGGTGCAACAAACGATTTAAAAACCACAAAAAATGTGTGATTTCGAAGTTTACTACCTGGGAGTTTCAGGACCAAGATAATCCTTATGCTGCTTTGTCATGTCAGACAGTTACTGCAATTTCCTGTTTCATGCAACATAAAACTTTACAACTTTACTTTGCTACATCTCAATCCCTTACACTTAAACAACATCACTATGCCTTAATCAGCTGAAGCGTCATAAATCAAAAGAACTTGGATCAGCAGTGTAAAATTAATGTTGGTCGGTGTTCGAAAGGTTGTATGTTTGCAGCTTTATCCTATTTTCTTAATGCAATAGTAGTTTACGTATGACCCACGATAAAAATCGTGTAAAAAAATGCATTTACACTTTGTGACAATACAAGAAGCGTAAAGAGTTTAGCGAGACATTTTGCACCATCACCCGAGGAATAACTTAGCTAGAGCCATTAACTAATGAAAAACTTCAAAAATTGAGCCATCACTACTACAGATACAGGCTATAACAACGGTCAAAAACCGTTGTTATATAAAAAAGCGGACGTTGTTAATGCGTCCGTTGTAGAAGGTTTTAACAACGGTTGGCTTACTTAAGGAAACCGTTGTTAAAACTATTAACCACGGTTTTATGTATAAAAACCCGTTGTGGATAGTGTGACACAATTTTGGGGGGAAAGTTATAACAACGGGTTTTAATATACAAAACCGTTGTTATAACTAAAGACAACGGGTTGTTATAAAATAACCGTTGTTGTTTGTTCTTAAAAAATAAAAAAAAAATTAAATTAAATATTACTAGATGCATGCATAATTACGGCTGTTAGAATTCGATGCATGCATTATTACCGACATCACTTTGTACATATGAACGGATAATATGGAATTAGAAGGGTTAGTAAACGGATTTGAAGGAGCATTATTGAGAGATATGATGATGATTATGGCACAACTTCCTAACATATTTATTAATTAAAAAGCAATTAACTCAACCCACACACATTGCTTAGTATAAATACATTGCATATCTCAACTAACATTTTCATTATTATCTCATATATTCATCTCCAAACTCTAACTGTTAAAACAAACTCTACTTAATCTTTCAAATCAAACTCAAAAACTCTAAGAAAATGAATGATTTCATCCTAAAGACTCTTACCATGATCGAGAACAACAACAACTTCATCCGCCGGTTCCTCCATATTGAGGAAAGTTTCAGGAGCTACCTTGCGGAAGCTCGAACCGCACTGAAGCACGCCAAAGAAGATGGCTTGACGGGAGCAAAGAGATTGCGGCTATATGACGATATAGCAATCTGCTGAACGGAACCTCCAAATAGCCAAGGAGGAGAGGATGGATACGATAGAGCACAATAAGATCCTCCATGAAAATATAAGAATTGCATTTTTACATATGTAATTTTTTTTTTTTAATTTATGTATTTATAAATATATATATATATATATTAATTATGTTTATCTTACTTCTTCATGCATCTTGCTTCTTCATTGTTTTAGTAACTAATTATGCGAACAATACTTAAACAAATAACATAATGGTCGATAAAAACACATATATGCAAAAGAAATAAATAGAAAAAGAAAATAATGACGATGAAAACTAAGGATGGCGAAATTTACCCGATAAATACAGAACGTAATAGACGATGAAATCAACGGTGACGGCGAGAGAAGAAGCGACGATGAGAAAGTGAGAAAGAGAGAAAGAGAGAAAGAGAGTGTGTGTTTTGTGTTTGTTTTGTCTTTGTGTTTGTGTTTGTGTATTAAGGGTTGTGTTTTGTGGTCGCAGCAGACTTACATTTGTGTGGTTTATACTATGGAAGGTATTGACAACGGTTATTAAACAACAACCGTTGTGAAATATGTTTTAACAACGGTTGTAAAAAACACCCGTTGTCAAATATGTTTTAACAACGGGTTTCAAAAGTAACCGTTGTGATTACTTTTCACTAACTTTGCGCCAATTTTGCGCCAAATTATTAACAACGGTTGTGCATGTGTGACCCGTTGTTAAAACTAATAACAACGGTTTTAATAACCATACCCGTTGTAATTTATTTTAGTAAAATTCGCGCCATACATTCTACAACGTCTATTGTGATTTTCGTGAATAATCGTTGTTAAAGGGGCGTTGTAGTTGCCTAAATTTGTAGTAGTGCATTAATTAACTAATATGCCAAATAAATTGAGATAACCATTTCAATCAGTGAAAAGTATTATAATATGCGCAATTGCTATATCATACAAAATTTTGGGTGAAAACAAAAACGAAACTGCCTTTTGAATGTTTGAAAAAAAGAACTCAAATTTTTGGCCAGGAATTTATTGAAATGCTGAAACATGGCGCCATATTCCAATTTTCAACATTTTAATAAATATTTTGAAAAGTTGAGCCATTAAGTAAAAAGCTAAATAATTTGAAAAATTAGGAAAAGTTCAAGTAACTCAAACTAAATATTTCAACGGTTGAAATATTTTAAACATGGCGCCATCTTTCATATTTCAGCATTTCAAGTTCCTCAAACTAAATATTTGAACAATATAAATCTTTAAAACATGGCGCCATTTTTCAGATTTCAGCATTTCAAATTTTTTCCATCATGCATATATATATGTACAACACCTAAGAATAAGATACCAGATTAAATTAGCAACAGATTAAGTCACATATGAGTTCCAATAAGTCTACTTTGCAAGGATCTTCTTCACAAAAGAAGAAATCAGACAAAAATCACATACATGAAGGTACATACTATATTAAATTCTTGCGAACCGTCATGTTTCCTCAGTCTTTTAATATGTCTTATATGTCGTATGAAAATCTTACAAAGTATTGGTTGAACCGTCATGTTTCCTCAGTCTTTTAGTATGTCTTATATGTCGTATGTAGCTAATACCCTTTCAACCTAATGTACAGATACCACAGAAGAGCAATTACAGTTTAATCCCTTTATGAACCTTACAAATGGTATGACCGTTCTAAATTATATTCATTCAATAGATTATCTTCATACTAAAACTACATTTTACTTATTTAGAAAACTTTTCAATTACTTATACTTAAAAATTGCTTATATGTAAAGCTATAATTTGTGGCCGATTGTTCGGGAAATTTGCAAGAAGAAAGAGGAAAATGATCGTATCTGAGAGGAGAGCACGGAAACGTAGATTTGCTAAAACTGGACACAACGCAATCTCACGATCAGCAGCCTGCATCAACAACGGTCATAAAACTTTATGTATTTCAGTAACTAATACATTACGATTGTAACTACAAATTTACTTTCTATGCATAATTCATTGTCAAACGAACTACATATGTAACTTAGGTTATGAGTTATAACTTACTTAATTTTTCTTTGACAATAGGTCCAGGTATCTCTATAAGAGAAGTGCGTCAAACTGAATCTCCGCAATTGAATTCCGAGGCAACGTTACAGACACCTGCTCCTGCTCAACCGAAGAAAATATTAGGAAATTTTCATATCAATAATAAAGGTACATCATACGTCCACGACTATCTTTAAACCGTTGCATGCCTACGTCACAATCTAATTAATTACCCTTTCAATATATTAGATAGGGACGATCAACACGTATACCAACATACGCAACCATCTCAATCCTTGCCAATGACAAACCGCTCACCTCTCCGCAACATTACTAATGGTAAAGTCACTTTCACAAATTTAACTTAAATAGTATTTAGAATACCATCTGCTACAGCGGACTTCTCTATTAGCTTCTCAAAAAAAATATCAGTCAGTTTGTTTAGTTTGTTTATCATAACTTGGAAAACCGTCCAACAATATCAAAATCAATGTTGGAAACACTTCAAACGAACTGAGTAATGGTAAGATGTATTTTTTTGCTATTTTATTCCATGTAAAAATTTCCGTACTAACATGGTTAACTTCATTAAGCCACTAGTTTTAAACCCGTGCAAAATAATGCACGGGTCTGATGTTTAAAAATATTAAGTACTACTTTCTTCATTTTCTTTTTATCTTCCCACTCTAGTAAAATATTCCTCTAACATATCCATACTCCTTTTAAAAATCCAAAGGTGTGCTACTGTAGCCACTACAGTAACATTGGGGTTTTTGGTCATTTACCTTTTTATAAGTAGTCATTTTTCTTTTGATTTCCTTTTCCTTCCTCTTTATTAAAAGACCGCGGATTAAAGACCGCGGATGGTTTATTGTTATATGTTTGTCTTTTAGCTGGTTTTAAATCTTTCTAAGTTTCTCTTTCTTCTTCTCTTCTTCTCATTCATGTATGTCTGTTGTTCATGTGTACTTTTAATTGCATCTCCCTTTTCTTTCCTTATCATTTTCAAATTCTCCTGTTTTGTTTATTTTTCTAGAGTAACTTCTGGAAGTGTAGATAAGGTTCTCCTGTTATGCTGGGTTTCGAGATTGCTTTCCGTCTGTGCTTTTCCCTGTCTTGAGGTTGTGATTGTTGACAGTTTAGGTCAGTGTTTTTGTTTTTATTTATATTTGTTATTTATTTTTTCTCACTTTTTAAATTTTGGTATTTGTTATTTTCTCCTTTTCACTTTTGAAATCTGTATCTCTGTATTTTTGCGCAGAAGATCTTTTCTGCTGCATGCATGTGGATCTTGCCGGTGCTTGGGTGCATGGAGTACACGTGCGCAGATTCTTGCTCAGAATGGGACATTGTATATGCAGCACAGGGTAATGTTGTTTGTTTATTAGTTTAATCTTGATTTTGTTTAATGCCTGTTGTGTTTTATTCTTTGATTTTTTTGCATGTTCATTTTGTTGGCTACTACTGGTTGTTTGTGATTGTGGGAGATGTTTAGTGGTTGTAGTTGATGGATTAATGACTAATTTTTGGAATTTTTGGGCCTTAGATTTTGTGATGCTTGCTTTACGCTTGGTTAATAGGAAAAAGATTATTCATTTATTTGGTCTTAACAAATTTCCAGACAAATGCTTAAGAAGAGATTGTTGTCATAAATTCATCGTCTATTTTGTTTGATAATAATGTGTGTGATTTTCTTTAATTTGTTGTTTTGTTTAAATTTTACAATTCACTGAAATGTTGTGTTTTTCGCTTTGCTTGATAATAGTGTGTTTTTCTTAAAAAGAAAGTGTTGTTTTGTTAAAGTACAGTTCTAAGTTTAGGAATATTTAGTGTGTAAGTTGTTGAACCTATTCATGAACAGTATTATACTGTTTGTTCACGCTTTTCTGATTTTCGATCAGAATTATACTGTTTGCACACGACTTTCTGATTTAAACTGAAATGCATTGTCTATAAATAGATGTTGTTTTGGTCAGTTCTTATACAAGCTTGGTTTAAAAACTGGTATAAAGGGTAATTAGCATAACTAAATCGCAGTTTAGCCATGCCAGTTTATTACTTTGCTAAGCCTTATACCTGTGTGTTGGCAAACATGCCCTTTCATGAGGATCGTGGTAACCCATCCTGCAAAAGTTTCAACAGGGTTAAGTCTGTGCTGGTAAGATTGGGTTACCCGGTAGCTAAGGTCAGACCTGTATGGGGTCCAGAAGGATTTAGGAAGGGCATATTGGTCGAATTTGGAACTCAAGAAAGGCATTGTCATGCTGCTTTCAAACTTGCGCATATGTTTGCGCTTCGTGGTCGCTCTCGTGAGGACTGGTTATTGCAAGATGTCGATGATGGTCGTCAACCTTATGGTTGGGTTGGTATTAGTGATGATACCTATTACTTTACCAAGCCTCGATTGGGTCGGGTCCCTTTCGGGATTAGGTTTGAGGCAGAAGTGGATGCTAGGGCGGAAGTTGTTGATGTGTATGGTGCAGTGGTTTCAGCTATTCGGTCTATTTATCCTTGAACTATTGCTGTTGTAATATATGTTCCTGGAAAAACGGGTATGCTGGTTATCAACGTTGGTGGTGTTGCGTTGTGTCTAATGTGTGCTCTTGTAGTTGCTGTTTTTCATTAAACCCTTTTGTATGTGCAATTGTACAAGTGTAAGTGGTAAGTAGTATGTAATGTATGTGGTTTGGTTTGGTTTAGTTAGTTCTCTGTATGGCGCTTTGTAGTTAATTCTATGCATAATTATCGTCTATATTTTCAGTGTTAATTAACTGTGCTTAATGGTTAGTACAATGGTTTTTTATTTGTGATGTATCTTGGAATTTTAAAATTGGCCAGCACCAGGTTGCTGATATGTAACTATTACCGGGGAATTAAGGTATGCTTTGTGTTAGGGATTTAAATTTTGTTGTAGGCAACTTTGAAGCTGTTGGTGTTGTTGATGATAGTTGAGAGGCAGAACTATGCATGCATTTAAGAAAGTTTGTTTTATTACATGTGCTTATGGTAGCACTACATCATGTGCCTACCTTGATGCTCTCCAAGTGGTTTGCTTGTTCATACTGGCTTATTAGACTATATAACAAACCTTTGATTACCAGATCTCTAAATTACAACTGTCATTAGAAGAGGAGGAAGATTCATTCTCTCTTCGCCTTTGCTCTCTTTGTCCTTCATCAATTAACCTCTCAACATGATCAGTGTAAATCTCCAACATTGTTATCTGATCTTGCTCTTCGACTGGTCTCATGACAATTTGCCCTCTTTGAAAACAGAGGTCAACTACCACAGGCCAATTTAGAGTTGTTTGCAGCCTTTGAAATAGTATGACAACTTCGTCGCTAAGGTCCTTTAACTCTTGACGTTTCTTGTTTACTGATTCTGCAGTTACTGAATGCGTTTATTTTTAAGATTTTAAAATAGCTAATGTATTTATACTTGCGCAGAAATATGACTTACCGTCGGAGATGTAATGATCTGTTATTGTTGGTGAGATTTGACTTCTATCACCCACAACAAGATGCCGCAGCCGTCCTAATGTAGGATTTTCATTATTTAGCAAGCTCCAAATTGCAGCTGCAACCATGATTATGTTCAAGCGGCGAAAAAGTTTTGGAGTCTCACGAACTATTGTATCAATTTTGGCTTGGATGTGCCTCATTATGAAAGCATTCGAAGCCATTTCCAAAAGGTTAATAAGCAACTGCTATTCAACTGAGGAGAAAAAAGAGAGAGTAGAGTGAATAATGTATAGAGTGTAATGTTTAAGGCTGTTGGGAAACTTTACCTTGTATTTATAGAGAAAGAGATGCTGTAGAATATTGCCATTACATGTTATGTGGTAGACATACGTGTCTGTGTGTAGTTACTGTGTTGTCTTCACCTGGTTTATTTTCATATGGTGTTTATCAAAAACTTTGGTCTTACTTTCGAAATATCACTTTATTTGTCACATCTAAAACTAAGTTTCAATACTCAAAATATTATTTGAAGTAACATGACTTAATTGCCATAGTAGGTATTCAACAGAGCATTTATAATCTTTTGAAAAATTTAACAATTAGCCTAAATTTCTGGGTTTCGTAATCCTTTAAAAGTTTTTGGTTGGAAGCTGCACTTTGTTAGACTGTCTAACTAATTCGTTTTACTCTTTTATCATTTGTAATATTACTTTTTTGGAAATTATGAATACAATGTTGCGAACGAGTTTCACAAACTGCTTATATCAGTTAAATTTCTTTCACTGACATTCCGCGATGGATGCAGGCTGGTTGTTCAAATTAAGACAAAACTATTGTGGTTATTCATTAAAGCGATTTTACATTAACTACTATAATTTCTTGGATATAATTTACAAATTGGTTAGAAATTATATAAAAGGCTTTTTAAACTACAGCCACCTGGTTAGCTTAATTCAGAGGCATAATGGTTTTTGCATGAATAGTAGTCACCGAGGATTGACATGTTACCCCACTAAGTCTTGTCTATGATTTCCCTCTCTCTATATATATAATCTTTAGCATTAGCATTAGGATTGCATTCCAGTTTCTTAGTTTATTTAAATTTCTTCTCTGAAAATATAATTTCTTAGAAAAAATATCAAACATCAAGATTGTTCATTGTGTGTTGAAGGTGGAGACTCCTTAGCAAGACCTCGATTTAATGCAGCCTTCCAGTTCAAAGGTACTTTTTTGATAAAGTTTAGAACTTTGTTTTTGTGATTGTTTTAATGGAGCTGTTGGCTTCTTCACATGTTGAGTGTTGACATGCAAACTAACATGTTTTGGGCTTCTATACAATGCATGTTTGCTAATGTGTTATGTTGTTACCCTTACGTTTGCATGCATGCAGCAGGAAAGTACATTACATTTCATTTATTGGGTAGGAATTGTGTGGTGCCTTGGTATTTTGCATGTTTGTTTTGGTGATATTTGTATATTTTAGGCAGATGTTGGCTGTTAACTGATACTGTGAAAGTAGTGTATATTACATTTGAAGCACTCAAGTCTAAAATCGTTAACTGGTCATTTACAATTTTAAACCATCCCTTAGATACAATTTAGTATTTAAAAGTTGCTGGTTAAAAAGATATGGACAATACTTTGATTGAGCCTAGGTATGCAAACAGTTTTAATCTGAGAAGACAATTCCTAAAAGACTAAGCTATTTTTTACTGCAGTTCATGTTAGGTAGCCGCACGCAGTACACATGTTAGCAAGGGTATGGCAAAGTCTAGATTTAATCAAACCACCCAAATAATGATTCCTTTCCAGGCTTTGCTGTTGAAGATAACTCAACACCTTCACTTCCCCGCCCCGAAATATGACTTGTTAGACATTCAGAGAAACTTATTTGTCGTGTCGGTTTTCACTGATTCTGGGCCAGAAGCATACGCATTTGTAGGCGGGCCAGCTGAAAGTTTAGAAAAATCCTGTGAAAAGGCTGCACAAATAGCTGTTCATGATATAATTGAAAGGTTTAGTGTTTGGGTTGAGGATTTATCAATTTCTAGGAGGCGTGAATTTGAGCGATGTGCTGGTCTTTATAAGTTAAAGCGTCGGGAGTTGCTTATTTGTCTTAGCAAGGGGCTTGTAGTGCCTCCACTAATTGAGAAGCTAGGTAGGGGGGCACCTATTGGTAGTGAACCGGTGATTGTGGATTACACAGCTATACTGCAGTTGGTCCTGAACAAATGTGGTGTTGAAAGCTCCAATCTTGAAACTGTGTGCCACGGTCAGTTTAAATACACTGCTTGGATTACAATCGGTCATGCTAAAGGCATCTGTGGGTATAAAACATTTTATAGTATTTGTTGTCATCATATTGAAGATGCCAAAAATAGTTTGGCAAAAAAGGTTATTGAGTTCTTTGTACCCTTGTATAATTTGGAAATCATTGATGCAAATTATAATCCGCGTCTTACTGCATATGCGGCAATCTTATGCGCTCTTGAAATGGAAAGTTACATAGCTTCAAAAGAGCGTTTTTTGGGAATGGAAGTCCTAATTAAACCTTCAAAGTTGCTGCCACATGATATAACTTCCAAATCAAAAGATGGCGGTCTTATGATTCCTACTATGATTTCTGCTCCTCTCACTCCCAAGAAAAGATCATTGAATATGTCGTCCATGCTAAGGTCTCTTACAAACAAAATGGAAAATGGTGAAAGGAAAAAATTCAAGGTGCCTAAGGAGCTACGTACAGTGTCCAAACGTGCAAGACGTAACTGAACTACTTAGACGTTCTACTAGATCATAGCTTTTGGGATGATGTAGTGTTTTATTTTTAAAAAACTGCAGCAGCAGCCTACTTAGGTGCTTAGTGAAAACTTCAATATGCTACATTATTGTTACTGATTAAAACCTAGGCACTTATGGTAGGTCTACACTTCTGTATATATGGTTTGTGGCTTTTGCTTACGTATGTTTCATGTTACGTATTGTGTACATCTATGTTATTGGTAGAAACATCTAAAACAGCGGGACTTATTTTCCACTTTTCGTGTACTTGCAAATGTAGTTCCCGTTTGTAATATTCAATGAAAAGTTTGATATATAAATGTTGTGTTATCTGTAAATCTTATGCTTTTAATTGTCATGATTATTGCAGTTCAATTTCACCATGTTCCATTTTCGGATTAGATTGTACACTAACTACGTCTCACCTTGCACAGTTACACATTGTTTACATTACATCTCAGTAATACAGAAGCTCAAAGTACTAATTCCAGATATTTTAATGGGTACGTATTAACAATGTAAAGGAATTTGCAATAGATTGGACAATTCATATTTTGTTAGTTTATAAAAATGCAAGCAACGAAACTGTCGCTACTAAAAACTGTTATATTATTATTTCTGTTGCAAAATGTAGATGCGTTTCCATATTATCCAGAAACAGCAGGCATGGGTAGGCCTAAACGACTGCGTATGGCTCCTTTACAGTCAGAAGTTTCAACAACTGCGTGAGTGTTCCTTTCCCAATGACTGTTGTTTCGTGTAGTAATGGTTTCAATTATTGTAAAGATATATTCTTGTAATGATATTAATTTCTGAAACCTTTTGTTTGTGGTATAGTGGAATGAGTAGTGTGCTTAATAGGCAGCCTAAAAAACCTCGGACAAGGCATCCTATTGTGCAGACAGACAGTAAGTTGTAGTACCTTCAGATTTTCCTGTTGGTACATTTTTTAAAGTCTAATTCTGCATTCTGTTTCTTTAAATTAATTTACACATACGTTACTTACTTTTAAATTCCATTAGGAAGCGCCATAGCAACAATAGGACAACCTTTGCCACATCAGCCTTTGCGATTACCTACACTTCAGCGTTGTCAAAAATGCCAGGCATACAAACTTGGATTTGAAACAAGGAACTTTTGTTGTGGAGATGGTACCATACAGATGGCTCATAATGAATATCCTCCTGAATTGGCTAGATTATATACTGCCAATACGGAAGATGCCGAACATTTTCGAAAATATGCTAGGGCATACAATAACCTTTTCGCCTTTAGTTCTATTGGTGGAGAGTTTAATGCTGAAACCCAACAAGGCATATATGTTTTCAAATTGCAGGGACAGATGTATCATCACGTGCCAAATTTACTACCCATAGATGGTAAACCGAGATATTTACAACTTTATTTTTATGATGGTCAACATGAGGCTGTAAATCGAGCTAATTGTTTCTCTGATTTACGCCAAGATGTTATAGAAATTCTTATGAATGTTACACAGACCAATCCATATGCACGATTCTTTCGGTCTTTGAAAGATATAAGTGTAGATGAAAACACCCAAATTGTGATAAACAAAAATCCTCGTGCAGATCCAAATGTATATAATCCACCATCCTCTGATGAGGTAGCTGTAATTTGGACTGATAGTTCATCATCCAGTTTATCTGAAGGTCCTCACATTACAGTGACTGGAAAAGCAAATGACAGTCACAGGATCATGCACTATTATGGTTGTTATGATCCGTTACAATACCCACTATTGTTTCCCTCTGGTGAACCTGGATGGAGGCAAGGTTTGAAAAAAAAAAAAAAACAGCCACATTGAACCAGTTTGCAATCAACCCATGTCACATTCTGCTAATGTAGACAGTGTTGAGGCTCTACTAGAAGCAGAGGAAACCCGTATGTAGTTTTATTTTTTTTTCCAGTTATTAGCTTTTTTAAAACTATTTAATGAGTGCCTGACTTTTAAAAATTACAACGAGTTTTAAATGTATTAATAGGAGCAGCAGCGCCGGATGAAGATGAAAAGCAAATTTCTTGCCGGGAATATTATTGCTACAAGCTGCAACATAGGCCTGGAAATATGTTGTTAAAGGCGGGTCGTTGTCTGCAACAATATATTGTTGATATGTATGTTAAAGTCGAAAATACTAGACTGGATTTCTTTAGGAATAATCAAGAAACTATTCGGGCTGAGTTATATCAAGGAATACTAGATACTGTAGATGCTGGGGAAAGTTGTGCTGCAAATGTAGGACGCCGGGTTATTTTACCTCCAACATATATAGGTGGACCTCGTGACCTGAAAAAAAGATATCTCAACGCAATGGCTCTTGTCCAAGAGTATGGTAAACCAGACCTGTTTTTAACAATGACATGTAATCCAAGTTGGCCAGAAATAAAAGAGCTACTTAGACCTGGAGAAGAAGCCCAAAATCGTCCAGATATAGTTGTAAGGGTTTTCCACGCCAAATTATTAGCTCAAGAAAGCGATAATGGAAAAGCATATATTTGGAAAAGTGGCAGCTTTTATTTATGTTGTTGAATTCCAAAAACGGGGTCTTCCACACGCACACATGTTGATTATTCTAAAGCCACCGTACAAGCTCAATTCCCCTTCCGACTTTGATAAGTTTGTGTCTCATTTGAAATACCACATTCAGACAATCCAAGATTACGTGCATTAGTGTTGAAGCACATGATTCATGGACCTTGTGGTAACTTCAACCCAGACTATCAATGCATGAAGAAAAAAAACAGTATGGGTCGGTGCAAATACAATTACCCAAAGAGCTTTACAACTGAAACAACAACTAATTCAGATGGTTATCCAGAGTATAGAAGGCGCGATGACGGACAAACTGCACTTGTTCGAAAAGTGTCATTGAACAACAGGTGGGTTATACCATATAACCCCTACTTATTGTCACTCTTCGACTGCCATATAAATGTGGAAGTATGCTCAACAATTGAAGCTGTTAAATATTTATATAAATATGTCTACAAGGGCCACGATAAGATATCTTTTAATGTTGTGAAGAGTGGTAATCCAAAACCTGTTGATGAAATTCAGCAATACCAATCTGGTAGATGGGTTTCACCATGTGAAGCTATGTGGCGTATTTATGGATTTGAACTATTTGAAACGCAGCCACCAGTTATGGTTTTGCCTGTACATTTACACAATATGCAGTCTTTGCACTTGAACCCAGCCGAGAATTTAGAAGCAGTTGTTGCAAATGCAAAGCGTGCTCGGACACCTCTTACAGAATTTTTTGCAGAAAATTGCAAGGAAGGAGCTGAGCAGTTATCTTATGGTAACTTTACTAAAAAATTTAGATGGGATAAAAAAGAGAAAAGATGGTTTAAGAGGAGAACTAAACTTCTGGTGATTGGCCGAGTTGTTTTCGTTTCTCCTTCAGAAGGAGAGCGATATTTTCTGCGTATACTGCTTCTTCATGTTCGAGGGCCAAAGTCTTTTGAAGATTTGCGTACTGTTAATGGACAGACATACGCAACTTTCCAAGAAGCTGCTCTGAAACGTCACTTGATTGAAGAAGACAATACAGTTGATATGTGTTTGGGTGAAGCATGTGAAGTTCAGATGCCTTATGCGCTTAGGCATCTGTTTGCTGTAGTACTCATCTTTTGCCAACCAAGAAATCCAGGTGAACTATGGGCAAAATATTACCCTCATCTATCACAGGATTTACAACATAAATTCCCAAATGACCCTAAAAAAGTAAGCCACCTTACAGCATCGTCAGTGGAAATGTCCTTGGAAGCAATGGGTAAATCTCTAAAGGATTTCAATTTAGACTACTTACTAGAGTCTGAAGATGATGAAATCCGAAGGACAAAAGATATCATAGACGCACTTGACGCTCCTATTCCACAAGATTGTCTTGATTGTCGGAATATGCTAAATGCTCAGCAAAAAACAGCATTTGATGTTATAGTTTCCCATGTCAAAGAAGAAAAGCCAGGAGCATTCTTTATAGACGGCCCAGGGGGTACAGGTAAAACTTTCCTGTATAATGCATTATATGCAGAGGTCCGTTTAATGGGGAAAATTGTTTTACCAACAGCTACTTCTGGTATAGCTGCTGCTAATCTACCTTCTGGAAGAACAACACACTCTCGATTTAAACTTCCTCTTGATACTGATGCATCTCTAACATGTGACGTACCAAAACAAGGCAGTCTAGCTGCATTAATAAGGGAAACCAGTTTAATTATATGGGATGAAGCTTCAATGGCAAAAAAGGCTAATGTCGATGCACTTGATCTTTTACTCCGAGATTTGTGCAACGCAGACATTATTTTTGGTGGAAAAATCATTGTTTTTGGAGGTGATTTCCGACAAGTTCTACCAGTAATTCCTCATAAAACGCAAAGAGAAGCAGTAGAAGCAAGTATAGTTAACTCTTCATTCTGGCCAGAATTTATCAAATTCAGATTAACTGAAAATATGCGAGCACGGGAAGATCCTATCTACTCTAGCTTCTTGTTGTCCCTAGGCAATGGGGAATTACAAACTGAAGAAAACCAATTGGTACAACTGCCAAATGAGATTATTCGCCATTCTTCTCAGACTGGTCCAGATCCTATAACTGAAATCTCAGCTGTTGCATTTCCCGAAATTGATTTGACTGAATTTAATTTAGACATTTTTACAACTCGCGCTATCCTTACACCAATCAACGATGATGTTGATGCAATAAATTCTGTCTTGATAAACAAATTTCCGGGAGATGCAGTGACATACCGAAGCTATGACACAGTACTAGATGACAAATGCAATATTTACCCAGCTGAGTTTGTCAATAAGCTTTGTCCAGGAGGAATGAGTCCACATGAACTTGTCTTGAAAGAAAATTGTCCGGTCATACTGTTACGGAACATACTTCCATCATTTGGCTTGTGTAATGGAACAAGATTACTTTGCAAGCGCTTCACCCCTAACTTGATAGAATGCATCATAACAACTGGACACCATAAAGGGGAGCATGTTTTCATTCCGCGCATTAAGTTGCGGCCATCAGCATCAAGTAATTATCCATTCCAATTCCAAAGGAACCAGTTCCCATTGAAGCTTAGCTTTGCAATGACAATCAACAAATCACAAGGTCAAACTCTTAGCCAAGTGGCTGTGTATCTCCCTAGGCCTTGTTTTTCACATGGCCAATTATACGTGGCGCTCTCCCGTGCTAGATCATCAAAACAAATTACAGTTGTGTCAAACACAAAGGCAGATTCCACATCAGATACCCATGTTAAAAACGTTGTGTCATTCACCGTTCTACGACTTGCAAATATTATCCCTTAGCAACTGACTTATGTAAGTTTTCATTACACAACCACAAACATTTGTACCTGTCTATATGTCTACCTCTCTCTCTCTCTCTCTCTCTCTCTCTTTCTCTCTCTCTCTTTATCTCTCTCTCTCTCTCTATATATATATACTCATAATTGATTCTGATAAACATTTGACATTGTCATTTTACCAGTTACAAGGCAAATACAGGAATGCAGTTTCTTTTCTGATGAAACACACCTGCAAATCTTTTGGACGTCTGCTGTTGCAACATTATTTCAACGGCCTAATGACTGCTGGAATGAAGCCACTTTAGCCCAATACCATTTTTAACTTAGGTACTGTTTTCTTGACTCACCTTAGAGGATGACACTTCTAAAAGTAGGTCAATAACTCATAAATGGTAATGTAGACAACTAATAGTTTGTGTTCAATCTGAAAATGGACAATATTTATCTGCAGTTTCTACGACATTATTGACACAAATTGTATTCCCATTTTTATTTCTATTTGGAAATTTCTTGTAAACTTGCAGTCAGGAAATTACTATACGTTGATTTATTTGCACTTTTCTTCAACAGATTACCTTCTCCTTTTCTAGCAATCACATGTAAACAATTGGCAACATCAACAGAATGACATTAACTACAAAAAGCAAAGCAATTTCCTCACAGGTAGGTTTTTTTGTTTTGCTGTGGTATTATTCCTTTTTCAAATTCATTTCGATACATATATTTGCCAGTGATAACAACTATCTAATTCAATGTTGCTATATGTTTGGGTTTTGCAGTTGTTTACTCAACAGAAACTGCAGCTGCGCTCATCGTCATTAGAAGTCATAACTGTGTAATTTGGCACCAAATATATTAAAAGGAATGTATATTTGTCCCAGAACAATATCAAGATCATTCTATCAGTTAGAACTATTAACCGAGCGAACATTTTCCGCAAAAGCTCAATTTCTCACTTAAGCTCTATTGAAATCAAAGAGACTTAAATGGCATATATAACAGCCATGCTTATTTATATGGAAAACTAAAATGTACGACCAGCGTTGTGTCTACAGTATCCAGTACATAGGTTACGCAGTTCAAACAGATCCAGTTAACAAAATTCCAGACACAACTTAGTTCAGACGCCAAATCTCCTCTTGAATAACAATAAATTAAAATAACACCATTTTGTTAATCATAATGGAGATTTAACATCACAACAGAACAACTTCAATGATGCCGGCACTACACACTATTTTGGTGACACGCTTTCCTGAAACCAAATCGACAAATACACCAAATCTGATTATGGCTGGTTCACCAAACAACACTGAGCTAAAACTTCTGATTAGACTGTTACTTTTATGTAATCCATTTTATTTTAAAGCACATCACAATATCCGTTGGATTACAAAAACTACAAGATACAGTATTTGCAAAAATCCGAAATTTAACTTTCAGTAATAGTTACTATCTCGCCAGATGCAATGGCCCCCTTGATCTTCGGTTTTGAATCTCTGAAAGTTAAGCGGGTAAGCATGACTGTCCTAATTTTAATGCTAATTCACACGAGTTATTATGGACAAACCAAAATACCCGAACCCCTTACATTCCGTCTAACGTTCATGCTATAGCTACATTTAACCTACTTATTTCCTAAAGGCAGCTGAAAGCAGATCAGTAAGGAAAGTAGTCTTGAACACCACCACTTATAATAAACAACTTACTTTTCCTTCTATTGTATGCATGTATTAATAAGTAAAACTTTTACATTTAAAGGTATTCCAAACATACCGAAATTCATGTCCACTATAAAAAGAAGACTACACAAACCCATTTAGATCACACACAAATAAAAAAAACAACAGAATTACGGAGTTAACTTAGAAAGGCAACTGAAAACATCGTCTTCAAAGGTACGCTCTGTAACCTTCACCCTGTTTCACAATTCCTAAATATTGTTAATCAGAAGCTTATTTGTTATAAGCTTTCTGCATCTAGGTAAGCAACGCATTCAAAGATACCAAAAAATGTTTATTAAAAATGTGAATATCATGATCTTCCAGCTCTAATAACTGCATGCAAGTGAAAAATTAGAAATTGAACATACTGGTACACATTCATGTCATGCGAATATAAATAAGTACCTGTATTTGAATTGAAAATACACATCATCCTACTACTGATGTTGTCCAATATCAACTTCTATTTTTGTTTGTATATGCGATTAATTGATCATATAATTCTTATTTTTTGTTTAAGTTCAGGTTTAGGATACGTATTCAGTTACAATAGACCAAATTAAGATATTTGACCACTGATCTGGTTTAGAGAATATATCTGCATACTATGCATGCATGTAATCGTCCGGCTACTAATGTTGTCCAATATCATCTTCTACCTTTGTCCACATATGCGATCAACTGATCATATATCTTTTATTTATTGTTTAAGCTAAGCTTTAGGATTTCTATTCATTTACAGATGATCAAATTAAGATTTTGGGCCATTTATCTGGTTTAAAGACTATATCTGCATACTATACATGCATGTAATCCAATGTCACTAAAACTGATTATGTGTAATTGCATGCAACCAAATATCAGTATAACCAAACTTATATACATTGATCTTGCATTCAACCATAATATTAACTAGGAACTTGCACATTACAGTGTCAATCATTTCCGCTTAGATATCACAATTTGCAAATATCACAATCTAAGGTAAACAGATTACCTTCCACTTATGCTAATATCACAATTTGCAGGATGACAAATAACCGCCTTTATCTTAATGACCTAACTACAACAACTAAGGATTATAGTGTGACAGTCAAAGTTATAGAAAAAACGCGCCCAAAGTGTTGGCCAAGAAAAGGGATCTTATACCAAAATCTACTTCTCCAAGATGAAAAGGTATTACAAATTTCGTCATCCTCTATATTAGTAATGGAAAAAGCTGAAATATGTATTAAGTAAGCACATATACAAAGAAAATAATGCTACGGTAACTTTGCAGGGTACTAAAATACGTGGCGTACTCTTTGGTGAACAAATTGGACTATACAGCAACGCCTTGGTGTACAACGGCCACTATGAAATTTCAAATGCGCCAATCAAAACTTCTCACAAAGAACAACTAGCAACTCCAGATGATCACAAGCACCTAATGGTTTTCAACCGTCTGACTAACATTCGTTCTCTAGACATGGCGCCAGGACCAATTCATCCAAAGTATAAAGACATATGTGAAATACCAAAAGTGGTTGCCACAAATGAAAGATATGGTAAAATAACAACCTTTTTATCAGTACCTGTGACAAATGCATACGGAAATCTTACACATATAAATATCACTGACCCTATTTGTATGTAGATGTTATGGGCGTTGTCATCTTTGTCGAAGAACATACCTACAATATCACCACACAACAGGGGAAAGAATACAAAGTTCGAGAACTTGCCATCTTAGATCACAGGTAATTTGAAATGAATCCAAATATAGAGATATTACATTATAAATTTTTACAACTTTGTATCTAAGCTGTCTATTCCTTATTTATAACTTGTCAGCACCGAACATCCACTTCTTATCGCTGCCTTGAACGACTTAGCTTCAACAGACTGCAATTTGCTGTTTTCAAAAGCGGCTAAGTTACAACTGCTAGGCATCACAGCATTGAAACCTTGCAATTACAAAGGTAGAATTTAATACTATAATTAAACTTATTATTACAGTTGAAAATGTTTACACAACTAACTTCACTAAGTACAAATCACAGGTTTCTCTATGGCCAGTACAATGTCGACAACATTTATTCATTCACCGTCAGGCGAAAAGCTGAAAAACCTAGCAGACTGGTAAGACTCCCAACCTAAGTCTGATTACACCATTTCAGCAACCTCATTGGACAGATAACACAGATCACTAAAAATGCAGGCGCAGCCTAAACCGCCCAAAGCTGATCGAAATGCAAGAACGCATTTTAAATGGTCGTCGATCATTCCCAAATAAACACAAAGCAACGATCGCAAAACTGCTTATGAAACAGGTATTTAAGTGACAAACAAATTTAATTTTTACATAAGAAAAACTACCACCTATTCTGAAGCATGGACTACGCCTCTGTCACACAGACATATAACTCAGCTCAATTGGAAAAGTATATCCTCAAAGTCACAATACCAAACCCAAGCTTCGACAAGGTTAATACATATTTAGGTTGTTCCGAATGTGGAAACCAGACAAATACAAGAGAAGGAGATGTCTACTATTGCACTAGCTGTTTGACAGACAATGTTATATCATTGCCCAGGTAAAAAAATGCTTAAGTGGCAACTCAATCATCCATGTAAGGTGAAATTCTATAATGTCTGCTTACTAACATTTCAAACCACCCAAAAAACAGGGCAACTTTTAATTGCCAAGTTACTGATGGCACTGGAAACTTGTCAGTGACAGCATTCACGACAAATGCAGAAAAGATTTTACACATGCAAATCAGTGACATTGTCAAAATGAAAGCCAAGGTAAGTTATCATGCAATTATTAATTCTGAACATTTGAATATTCTAAGTTCTATGATTAATAACTACAAGTTTCAAACTGCACAGGGGAAATATGAAGCATTTCAAGAAACAATAAATCTTATTAAGGCATCCCAATTCACAATTGTAGTTGCCCCAGCTACAATAACAGCAACTAGCAACGCTGTAGAATGGGAATTAGAAAGTGTGGATATCCATACTAGCCGCAGACCCGCAGAAACAACAACTGTCTCATCATACGACACTGACCAAGCCAACAAAGAACAGCCTTCCAATGACGGAGCTACAGACAGTTCCTTACACCAAAAATATAAACACAGCTCAGGTTACACCAGCAACATAGGCACTTGTTATACAAACAGCACAGAAGAAACTGCCACAACAACTCTGCCAGACAACCCGGAACAACAGCCTGAAAAATTAGATATGAACTCTGGAAATAGGACAGTACAAATGGAACAGCAGATGCTAGGAAAAATGGAGAAGTAAGGAAAACAATGTCACAAGTTTCAACTCCAACTGCTGAAATTAACAATTCTACAAAGAAGGACAACACCAGTTCAAATAACCCTTAGACATCCCCGTGCATACGATCTCAACGCTGGGAAAAAATAATGTATATTATTAAATAGTTAGCTTTTGGGAACACTTGAACTTACTACAGTCAGTGTTCTGTTCTAAAGCAAGTAATACTTGCTTTAGATCTATTACCAATCTGTATCTTTTGAATCATGTATTCTACAAAAACTACTCATGTAACTATGTTCAAATGGCAATATTATAATGCAAACATTTTGCTGTAGACATTTGTGTTTGTTTACTAAGCCAAAAAAGCCCAACACCTAAACCTAATTACACGGTACTCCTAGCTCTTTAGGATTAACTTAAGGAACAACACCAATATCAAAAAAAAAAATGTGGATGTTATAGTTACGCATGCATTAGAAGCAAAATAACCATAGATCAACCTAAACATTTAGCAACTCATACACTGAAATTATAAACACTTTTCCCCAGTCGGTTTAGCGGCACTAACTTATTGTCCCAGACGGATTTAAGCCACTATCCCATTAAAAATTATATCTGAGAAATGCATTTAATATATTGCAGCTTTTCAATTTTTTGATAAAAAAAAAAACTTAAAAAAAAAAACACCTAACTTTTACAGACTTATAAAAGGACTCACACACTACATATAGATTCACAAATTATTATTACTCCACCAAACAAACACAAGCACTAACACAACTCACCAGAAACAGCAAACAAGAAAGAAGTGTAGAACAAAAGGTATGCAAGACTATCTCTTACTTATATTCACCTTTGTATAAAATTTCCATATATTTATTCTAAAACTATGACTGATATTAACATCTTATTCCATAGATTACTGCATGCATATGATAAATTTTATTTATACTCATTCTCTAAACTTGTATACTCTTCATTGTTAATTTGTTACTATTTACTTTATATTAATATAAGTCCTTTTTTCTTGCATGTTTTACATTCTTATGTTATAAGGAAGTCTACACTTAGACAATGGCTTACGCCAAATGGTTTCACCAGAATAATAGTGTTTATGTGAGTATTATTGCCAAATAGTTCATTAGGCACTTGATCCTTCACACATCTGGATTTCGTAAATCGCCAATTCAATTGCATGCATGTCCTCACAATCATTGGCATGAAACATTCCAATTTGCATGTTTTTCATTACTAATTTGCTGCCAATTCAATTGCATGCATCTCCTCACTATCATTGGCATTAATCATTTCCATATGCATGTTCTAAACTACTAACCTACTGCTGTTACTGAAATTAAAGATCTAAGCGCATGCAATTGATCAATATTATAGCCACTGCTTCTATTATTTAAGTTGTCCATTATTAATCTTCTACTATGCAATGTCGTATACTTCCAATCTACAGTAGTCAATCGTACAAGCCAATCATGCATGGGCTGCTTATTACAGATTACATATCACTCACCTGCTTAAACCCGCTGCACCAGCATATAATCTACCCATGATCTGTTTGCACATTGCTTTTTTAAAAGTTACCTCTGTGTATTTAAACTATTAATCTCAGCTTATTTAGTGATTCTGCAATTTGCTATTGTTGTTTTCACTGATTGCATGCAAAAGTCAATTCAATTAAATCTTTAAGAATTTACATGGTCGCCTTAATCTATAACTTTATCGCCGTCCACTTATTAGGCAATGAATGAAGAGCGAGTAGACTTATTTTATTTGATGTTTTTGTTATCTTCTCTTTATAAATTTGTTGGTTTGATTGGGTAGTGTTTGTACACTGGCTGTCTGGGCATGTTTGTAAAGCTAAAAACAGAAAAAGTATCATTGTTTTTTTTCATGTCTGTTGTAGAAATTACGGTAGACTTGATACACTTTTATGATAACTAAGATAGGACTCTAACCAACTTACGACAGTTCAGAGACACTCGCAGAGTATGATAACTTCCCCTTTTAATTCTTGAAGTTCCTGATATTTCTTGCTAAATGCTTCTGCATTAATTTTAAATAGTTGTTGATTAGATAATTTTTTCAAGGTGAACGTTGCTATTAATATCTTACCTCTTGCCGCTTGTGCATTACCATTAGAAACCATGTCATTTTGCATTGCTATAGGTATTTATTGGTTATTGTTTCCTCATATTCGTCTGAGAACTTATAGAGTAGACTGTGAGTTATTTAAAAGATCCCAGATGGCAGTTGGTACCATGACCACATCTAAACGACTGAAAAATTTAGCAGTTTATGAAATTACACCTAATTAAGCATCACAATACAACTTTCAACATATCTTTACGCTTACAATTGTTTACATGCAGGATGCGGCCAAATAAAGTATATCTTAGCCAACTGACAACATCAAGCAAAAACTACAAAGTTAAGGTGCACGTCATTGAGAAAGGACGTCCAAAACGATCGCCCACAAAGGGAACCCTATACCAGAACTTGCTGTTAGAGGACGAAAAGGCATTAAATATTCCTACCTATAATAAGCTACTTGCAAATGTTTTAATCTCCACTAAATCAGACACAACTAATTTCAATACTAACTATATTCTAACAATAACTTCACCACTTATAGGGAACAAAGATGCGCGCCACACTCTTTGGGGAACAAATAGAACGATATAAGGACGTCTTAATGTATAATGGTGACTATGAAATTGCTAATGCACCAATCAAACCTTGTGACGACAAATGGCGAATATCTACATCAGATTTAAAGTACCAAATGCAATTTGGCAAGCCAGCAATTGTGGAACGCGCTGACAGTAGTCAAGGGCCCATCCTACCCGAGTATAGAAGCATTGCTCAGATTCCTAAAACTGCTGACCCGGACGAAAAATTTGGTAAGAATACAAACTTATGCCGGTACTCATCCGCAGTTCATCACTAATATAAACTGACTATAAGGCCTAATACCTTTACAAAAATGTCCAGATATCACTGCTGTTGTTGTATTTGTGGAAAACCACCCACGAAGAATTACCAGAGATGAAGGACGTGTAATTGCTGCCCGTGAAATTTCCGTCATTGATCACAGGTAATTGTCCTACTAATTGAAAATATCAGCCACTACTAACAAACAATATATAACTTTCTTACTAATTTATGCAAATGTCCTATGCACAACACATTAGCACTGAACAACCACTATTCATTTCTGCTTGGAACGACTTGGCTGAAGAAGAATCGGATCTGCTGCTACAAAAAGCAGAGCAACTACAGGTCGTGGGTTTTACAGCACTCAAAGTGTCACCTCACAGAGGTACAATCATCTTCCATTTTCAAATATTACTTTACAAAGTCAAATTGCAAAAACTAACTACATACACAAACACAGGTTTCTCAATGACAACCACCATGTCGACAACAATTCTACATTCACCTGACGGTGACAAGGCCCGCGCTTTGGAGGACTGGTAAACCCTTCTCGTAGCATTTTTTATATTTAAAATGAAACAACCTTAATAACACCTTCACATCCAAATCCAGGGCAGCTCGCCAAAAAAGCAAACTATGCCAAATCCAAGCAAGAATTCTAGCACTCAAAGGCTTAATGGGAAACCAACAAAACACAACAATTGCTAAACTACGCATGAAAAAGGTAATACAGACTTGTCTTTTTAAAATCAACGTACTTCCCGCTAGCTGATATTTAAACACACACATTTCACACACCACATTGTCTGCTTGAGCTGCATAACTAGATATTGTCAGTGTTAGTAAATCCCACAATAAAAAATTCACAATATTGAATTGTCTAACAACCACATAATATGCAGGCAAATAGCACTCTGCAAGATGAAAGATATACTCTGCAAGTCACTATACCAGAACCTGTCTTTGAAAAGATAAACGCATATTTAGGATGCTCAAACTGCAACAAACGTACAGACACTTCAGCAGGAAATACCTTTATATGCTCAAACTGTACAAAGACAGAAGCTAAATCTATCCCAAGGTAAAAAACATTCTTTACTCTATAGTTACCGATACAGCTAATCCTTCAAATCTAGAACCCACTTTCTAATAAGCCTTACAGGGTGACATTCAACTGTGAAATTTCTGATGGTACTGGCACACTACCAATAACAGCTTTCACCGCAGACGTCGAAAAAATGTTCGACATGCTTGCTCCAGATATTTTCAGAATGAAACATACAGTATGTACTTTATTATTCCGTCCTAATTTCTAGACTTTAAGTTCTACATAAATATACAAAAACCTAACTCACAACCGCACACTACATTTACAGGAGAACACTGACAGATTTGAACTGCTGAAAAGCAATCTCCAGACATCTGCAATAACAGTTGAAGTTGGACCTAATACAACCCTCTCAACAAACAATGTACTACACTGGGTGTTGAAAAAAGTTGTAAACTTAACGGAAGAAACACCATGTGCATCACTTGATAACCACATCCCTTCTAACTGCGCACAAGTCTGCTCCCTTGAAGCCTCTGACCAGAATAACACGGAAACAACCTTGATCAGAAGAAGCGCCAACGACATTCAATCTGAAAAAAGAGGGAAAGAGCATCAAGTTGCAGATAATACACCCATTACAGCAACTTCAGATGAAGCACCAAAACTTATCTCCGTGAAAATCGAAGGATCAAAATCAAAGAAACCAAGTTGCCACAACAACCAGTAACTTCAACAGCATGATATTCATAACAAAGCCACTACACAAAAATAACAATATGAAGTTACATCTATGTAACATAAGTATGTACTTTATAACAAATATAATATTTTGGAAGCACTAGTAATATTTAGGGCCTAATGAAAAATGTAATAGGTGCATATAATCTTTTCGTTATGCATGTGTAAGACGAACAACTTTTATTGTAAATACTAATGCTATGGTTTATTACAGTTTCTACAAATACTATACGCAACTTAACATCCAAAACACGTTTAACCAAATTGGGGCACCGCGCCCGATAGGGCGCGGGGCAACAACTAGTAATAGAAAGGTGAGAAGATAAAAAAAAAATGGAGAAAGGGAATGCAATGAATTTGTTAGGCGCAATCATTCGATGTGCATATAAAAGAACATGATTAAATGTTCACTGTGCCAATATAAATAGTCTAGAATTTTAGATTCGACGTACAAATAATATATTCACTTGGTCCTTGTCAATAGTTATAATTTTTCATTTTTAGTATTAGTCAATGGTTATCATTTTCTATTTTTAGTATTAGTCAATAGTTATCATTATCATTTCTATTGTACTAACTGTTTTGTAAATTGTACATGTGTAAGTGGTAGATTTATGATGCAATATTTTTATTATTATTATTATTATTATTATTATTATTATTATTATTATTATTATTATTATTATTATTATTATTATTATTATTATTATTATTATTATTATTATTATATCTCATTGGTCTTTGTGTGGAATTTAATTGATAACTAATGAGTATGACAGAGGGAGTAAGTTATTGTTAGTCACAGTTATCCGATGTAATACATGTTAAAAAATGCATAAGTAATCTAAAATGTCCTATAGAGTAAAGATTATGAAGGGTATTGCATATTTACGACTTAATATTAGACCTGGCAAACATACCAGGTCGTGTCGTGTTCGTGTTAACTTTAAACGGATCATCACTACCCCAACCCTAACCCAACCCATTTACATAAACGGATCATTTGTTTCAACCCTAACCCAACCCATTTAATTTTTCTATAACCCAACCCGACTTGTTTAACCATTTATTTTTTAACAGATCATTTTAAACCATTTAACCTGTTTAACCCAATAAAATAATAAATAAGTTAAGCTTTATAACTCTATTATCCCAAAAATAATGAATAAAGATGCTTATTTTAAAGTTTTTTGGTTGGATTATTATTTAAATCCAAATATTATGATATATATACTTTTAAATAAATGGGTTATTCTTGTCGGGTTCGTGTCAAAAAAGCTCAACCATAACCCGACCATTTTAAGTTTCCTGTTGTGTTTGTGTCAACCCAATTACTTAAATGGGTCACAACGTCTTAACTCGAACCCGCTAACTTCATGTCGGGTTCGTGTCGAGTTTTCAGGTCGTGTCAATAATTGTCACCTCTACTTATTATATTATGACCAAAGTAAATAAAATGTGACCAATCCAAAAAAACCAATTAAATATTATCAAAATCTTCTAATATATTATCCGACCAAATACCGAACGACCCAACCCAAATAAAACCCACCCCACGGCCCACTCCAAACAAACCCTAGCACTTTAGTTTTATATCATTTCCATGAGTTTTGTCCTCTCAATCTCACTTCACCGGCCCCTCTGTCAAAAATCTCAAATTATTGCTTCATATTCTACTCATTTTCAATTTTTCATCACCCTCACTCATCCTTCATCTAATAAAAATCACTACCCCCATCTACCGTCTCCATCATATCACTCATCACCATATATCATCAATAATTATACTGCATGATTTCCTCTTTGATTTGTCCTTTGTGATACGATTATTGTGAGTCCAATTTTACATCATTTATGTTTTTTGTGAATATTTTGATATATTCGTTGATTTTTATTTCTTAAATGAAAATTTAAGCAGATTTATCATTTTTTTAAGGAAATAATGATTATTATTTTTACATGCAAAGTAGATCTATCATTTTTCTTGTTTTTTTTAATACTATTATTATTATTATTATTTCATGAAAAACTACGCTGGTTTTTTTACAAACCGATTTGTAATTAATTTATTTAAATATTATGGTTATTATTATCTTTATTTTTTATTTATATCCAAAATAGATCTGTTATTTTTTTTTCTTTTTTTTTCGGAGTAATTTGTTTATCAGTTTTTTCAAAGTCGATCTGTCATTTTTCTAAAAAAATAAATATTATGGTTATTATTATTTTTTTAAAAGGTATTATTATTATTATTACTACTAATCCTACTATTATATTATTATTAATTATTAATATTAATTAAATTAAGGATCAAGGAATTAAATTAAATCAATCACTAATGAAAGCATCTATTTAATGAAAGCAAGAAAGAGAGGAATTAAATACGTACACAAAACATGGAGGGCCCTACTTAAATAAAAGATTTCTCATCCCCTAAAAATCAGGGACCAATAGAAAGCCAAGAATGCTTCAGCTTTTATAGATAGGGGATGGTCGAGTAAATGGAAATGTGTCAAGACAAAAGAGAAAATTGATCTTATCTGCTAAGAAACCCAGCCACCATGAAATGATAGAGAACGATATCAACGAAACAACAAGCCCAACATCCTACAACAACATCAACAACATGAACAGAGGTATGTTATACGAATATCAAATAGGGATACATTCATTAAAAAAAAAAAAAGGAGATAGGTTTATGTTGTTATTTTAAATAAAGATACCTTATTTCAATTTTTGTGTTTCATTGCTTTCAGCCACATCATTATATACTCGAGTAAATGAAAATGTAGCAAGAAAAAGGGGAAAAATGATCTTATCTGCTAATCAGTCCAGCCGTTGCCAAACGGATGACTGTGACATCAATGCCTCCACGACTCCGATATCCTGCATTACCACCATCAGAGGTAAGTATTATAAAATTTAAATAACCGACTTTCAGTTCTGAACTACTTGAACTACCAATTATCATTTATTCTGACAAACGAAAAATGATATATCATATACACGATGTGTACATCTTAAAATTATGAATTTACTATTATGCATTACGTTTACAAAAATCAATCTTATTATTTTCATTACATGTAATTATTAGAGAGTAGTTCTTACTCCACACCAAGTTATCACCGTAAAGAAAAGTCTAACGACTACAATTCTCCTCAAAGCAACACTTTAACAAGTAAGTTTTTCTTAGCTGTAATTTTAAAAGCATTAGTCTTACCAAAATGAAACATATGACATAACAGTTTCCTTATAGGTGAGTTGCCGGCTAATAAGGAATCGGAACAATGTGCAC